>NW_007726803.1:167556-174822 GCF_000696425.1 Galeopterus variegatus
GCGCTCACAGTGCTAACTGGCTGAGCGCGGTGCGGCCGGTCTCAAAAAGGACAAAAAAAAACCACTGAGCTGCACAAAAAGTCTTCCCTAGGGAAACAGCAGCAAAGCAGCTATTTAACTCAACAACACAGCTCAAAGTACTGGTTCCCACAAGAAGTTCCCCCATTTTAGAAGTAAGCAAAGGACAAAAAATTAGTTCTGACCAAGGCACACCACAAGTGCCTCGGGGCCGACCGGGGCATTGAGCAGGGCACTGGACCCCCCCCTCGCCCACAACCAGGCACACTGCCAACGCCTTGGGGCCCGCCCGGGGACCCAGGGTATGGACCAGGGGCATGGAGCCAGGGACCAACCCCCCCCCCCCACAACTAGGCACACCACTAGCGCCAAGGAGCATGCCAAAAACATCACCTCCATGTGGGTGGCCCACCACAGCCATCACAGTAACCACGGCTGCTGCAAAAGTGGGTAGATGTCACAACCACCATACAGATGGTCCACCAGCCACTAGAGTGCATTAACACAAGGAGAGTCACCAGCAGAGTCCAAAGAAAAGAATAGGATGTCTCTCTCCACAAAACCCACTCCAGAGTGACAGAAGAAGCATCTGCTCTATGATAATATTGAGGGACCTGAACATACCTCTCAGCATTGGACAGATCATCTAGGCAACAAATCAACAGAGTAACCATTACTCTTTCAGAGGGAGAGAAGAAATCTAGGGTTATCAGTGGTGGGGGGGGGGAATAGGGAGAGATTGGACAAGGGGCATAAAGAATAAGTACAATTTGTAACAATATACATATTAATAATATTGATCTGATCAACATATATCAACACTGAATCCCCAAAATATGTATAATCAGTTATGATTTAATAAAAAAAAAATCCTAAGAAAAACTTATTTTTGAACTAGAATTTCATACATCAACTATGACATTATAAAAGACATATTCAGACAGGAAAGGCTTTTTTTTTTTTTTTTTTTTTTTAGATGACCGGTAAGGGGATCTCAACCCTTGGCTTGGTGTTGTCAGCACCACGCTCAGCCAGTGAGCAAACCGGCCATCCCTATATGGGATCCGAACCCATGGCCTTGGTGTTATCAGCACCACACTCTACCGAGTGAGCCACGGGCTGGCCTCAGGAAAGGCTTTTAAAAAATGTATTTCCCATGGATCTTTTCTCACAAGGTTACTAAAGGTTGTACACAACAAAAACAAGAAGGAAATCCCAATAGGAAAAACAAAGCATTTAGGCCACCCTTGAAGTAGTTTGTGTTCCCAGGACTTCTAGGGAAAAAATTATAACCCATTATTGACAGATACTAAAAAAGACCTAAATAGAGATAAAAACATATGCACAGATGGGAAGACTTAATATCACAGAAAGGTTCATTTTTCAGTTGATTTATAAATAAAATCTCTCCAAAAAACACAGGTTTTTTCGTAGAATTCAACCAAGCTAATTGTAAAATGTACATGGAAGAACTAAGGGCCAGGAACATACTAGAAACTGTTGAAGAAAATGGGTTCTCATAAGAAAAGGAGAAGAGAAAAGGACCTACACACAAGACATATGGATTCCCAACATTTAAAAGTTGGAAGGAGGAAGAGCCAGCAAAGGAGTCTGAGAAACAGATATAGAGGTAGAAGGAAATCACGAGTATGGTAACCTAGAAGCAGATGAGCTTTGGGGAAGGGGAAGTCTTACTCTAGCAGAGATTTACTTCAATGCTTTCCTAATTAAGACAGTGGGATACTGGTACAAAAATAGACAAATAGATCAATGAGGAGAATAGAGATAACAGAAACAGACACATTATATAACACACAAGGCACTGCAGAGCAGTGGGCAAATATTTTTCCCCTCAATTAATGGTTCTGGGACAATTAAATATCCATATAGGAAAAATAAATGAAATTGGACCCCTATCTCATACCATTTACAAAAATCTATTATAGATGAATTACAGACCTAACTGTTAAAGATAAAATCATAAGGCTTTTAGGGCCGAGCCCGTGGCGCACTCGGGAGAGTGCAGCACTGGGAGCGCAGCAGCGCTCCCGCCGCAGGTTTGGATCCTATATGGGGATGACCGGTGCACTCACAGCGCTCACTGGCTGAGCGCGGTGCAGCCGGTCTCAAAAAGGACAAAAAAAAAAAAATCATATGGCTTTTAAAAGGTAATATAAAAGATTATCTTCATGATTTCAGGTTAGGAAAGAATGTTTTAAACATAACACAAAAAGCATTAACTGCAAAGGAAAAAACTGATAAATTGGATTACATTAAATTCAAGAATTTTATTCATAAAAAGACACTATAATGAGAATGAAAAGACAAGCCACAGAATGAGAATATATTTGCAATAACTATCACGAGCAAATGGTAAGAATCCAAAATACATATACACATATACCAGAGTATTTCAAAAAGTTCATGGAAAGATTTGTATTATCTTTCAAGTCTATTTTTCCACTCTGAAGTACGCTCATATATAGTACTCAACAAATAAGAAAAAAACATCAGTAGGGAAATGAATAAGAGACTTGAACACAAAAGAAAAAATCCAAATTACCAATAAACATATGAAAAGAATTATTAGTAATCCGAGAAAGGTGAATTAAAACCACAGTGAAAAACATAAGACACCATCAGATTGTCACAACTTAAAATTTCTAACAATATCAAATGTTGGCAAGGATGTAGAGGAAGGAAATCCTCATACACTGCTGGTGGGAATGTAAATTGGTATAATTAGTTTGGCATCATCAAATAAAATTAAAGATAAAGTACCCTACAACCCAGCAATTCCATTCCTGGGTTAAGTCTTAGTGATAACTCATGCATAAGTGCACCATATATGTAACAGCCAAAAACTGGAAACAACTAATATATTCATTAGTACAGTTGGTGATATATCATATAACGGACCACTATGCCACAACAAAATGAACTAACTACAGTTCCAGGTGATAAAAAAGAATCTCACAAACAATGCCGATTTTGAAAGAGTCAAGAAACAAATGAATACACTCAATATGATTCCTTTCACATAAAGTTCAAGTGCATACAAAACTAAATTTATAATGTTTAGATATACGCACCTGGATGATAAACTATAAAGAAAAGCAAATAAATTAGTAACTTAAAGATAGGATAGGGCCTAGCCCGTGGCGCACTCAGGAGAGTGCAGCACTTGACTCCCGCCGAGGGTTCGGATCCTATATAGGGATGGCTGGTGCTGCACTCACTGGCTGAGCGCAGTGCAGCCAGTCTCAAAAAAAAAAAAGATAGGATAGTAGTTTCCTTTAGGGGAAAAGAAAGGACGAGATTCAGAAAGGAGGCAGGAGGGATTCTAGGGTGCTGGCAGAATTCCTCAAGCCTAATGACTATTAATAGGAATTCACTTTATTATTTGCTAAACATACATATGTTTCTGTACTTTCAAATAGAAACATTATATATTTCACTATTTTTTTAGGCACACATCCATCAGTTGTCATAAAACAATCACCTTCACCCAGCACACAGCCAGAAACTCAGCTTCAACTGGTTTAAGAGATAAAACAGCTTTCTAGAAATGCAATTCAATTCATAATTTTATGTCATTCTTTTTTTTTGTTAAGAACAAGAGAAATCCAAAGATAAAAAAATGTGCAGGATATTACATATCTTCTTTTATGTCAAATAATACTATATTAAAAAGAGAAAATAAATTTAAAATAGTGAAGATTTTTCAGGCAAGGAAGTAACTTTGTTAGAGTTGTACAGTGCTGGAATGAGTGGAAGAAATACAACTATATGATGGAAAAATGATTCAAATAAACTAGATATACAACACGATTATTTACAATTTAATCTTTGTAACAGTTACCAATTTCCATAAGCAAATAATAGCTAGAATCAAGTATAGAAATAATTTTCTACTACATACTAATGAATACAATTGATAGAGTTTGGATGTGTTGTCCCCCCAAAACTCACGTGGAAATCTCATCCCCAATGTGAGAGTGTTGGAAGCTGTTTGAGTCATGGGGGTGGATCCCTCATGAATGGATTAATGCTCTTCCTGGGGGGTGAGGGTCCTGAGTGAGATCTCGCTCTATTATTTCCCGTGATAGCTGGTTGTTTAAAAGACTCTGGCACCTCCTCTCTCTGTCTCTTGCTTCCTCTTGCCCCATGATCTGCTTGTACCTGCCATCTGCTGCCATTTTCCGCCTTTCCACAGTGAGTAGAAGCAGCCTGAGGCCTGCACCAGATGCAGCTGGCCCAGAATCGTAGGCTAAAATAAACCTCTCTTCTTTATAAATTACCCAGTCTCAGGTGTTCCATTATAGCAACACAAAATGGACTACTACAACAATGTTAAGGTTTTACATCTTTTTCCTCCATGTTTATAAATTCACGAATTCTAGGGAATCTTGAAAAACAGAAACTTAGGAACAAGAGGCCAAAACAGTTTAAATTTTAAATTTTCTTTTCTAAAAAACTTCGTATTGCTTAGAAAGCATACAGTAGTGAAATGAAAAAGATGCAAAGAATCCATGCTCTTCAAATATACTAAAACAGTCATCAAGCCCACAGAAATCATCCTTGACACAATTTTATAGTGTTCAACTACATAGAGTAAGTCTCTTATTTTTCAGAAAATTTTTAATTGATGTCTCATTATAGGAAGATACTTTACACTTTGCAGAAAGCATCACTAAAGAATTAAACTACAGTCTTAATATCTCCACATAATCTGTCTGTGCCATAAGAAACCAAGAAAATGGCTTACTATCTTAGTCTCTTTTCCTGTCCCATCCCATATTTGCTTCTATGAGGTCTAAATGTAATAAGAGTAATTTCTACTATTTACTGAGCCCTTTCTATGTTCCTTATATTTATTATCTCCTTTAATCCTCACATACTGAGGAGTAGGTCTTACTAATAAGGAGAGTCAGGCACAGAAGGAAAAAGTAACTTGCCCAAGGTCACACACCACCTTTCAGTGAGGGAGCCGAGATATATTCAGACTCCAAAGCCAGTGCTCTTAATACTACGCTGTTCGTATTCGATAAAACGGAGTTACAACATAAAAACTGCCTATAATCACCTACAGCCTTCTAAGTACGAGGTCCCAGATGCTTTGAGGATTTTTGTCTTTCCTAGTTAACTCTGTACTCTCAGAAGGCTAATGGGTGAAGGAATCTTAATAAGCAAACATTTAGGGAAATCTATGATTTTACAGCTAAGAAAGCAGAGATCCAGAGAAGTTAAGTGTTCTGTCCAAGACCAAAAAGCTGGTTTGTGACAGCCAGTACTAAAACAACTCTTGATTCCCAAGAGTGATCTTCCCAATACACTAAAGGCCCGTACCATACATCTTATATTGTAAACTCTTTCTGAAAATCCACACTCAAGCCTCCACACAAACACTGAAGTTTACTTTGCCAACTTTCACAGCATATGACAGCTTCAATAGCTTTCATATGTAGGTAACATACATTCTTTCATTTCAACAAATACATAGAGATGCACTACGGGCTAAGGCAACGGATGAACCCAACTGTATATTATAATTCTGGTCCTCAATTTTATTAGAAAAACATGAACACATTAACTATAATATGTGATAAGTACTATAGTAGCCAGTACATTCTTTCATTTCAACAAATACATAGAGATGCACTACGGGCTAAGGCAACGGATGAACCCAACTGTATATTATAATTCTGGTCCCCAATTTTATTAGAAAAACATGAACACATTAACTATAATATGTGATAAGTACTATAGTAGCCATGTGAACAATGTGTTTTGAAAGCTCACAGAGAGGAATGGATATTTCAGCCAGGGTAAAGCACGAGGATTGGGGTTTTAACAAGATGCATTTGAGGCAGGGCAAAGGCAGAAATGTAATAATAGTACTGAGAAAGTAGAAAAATGCTATCATTTCTACCAAAGGATGTTACAGTAAAAAACATCACTAAATATAAGGTCAGAAGACCTGAATGCAAGTCGAGGCTGTGACTCGTGTGACTATGAGCAATTTTTGAGTCTCAGCGTTCTCATCTGTGAAATGTGGATACTCCTAACTGACCTGCCTACCTCACAGGATTTTTGTGGGGGCCAAATTATGTAAAAATGCTTAAAAACTGCAAACTCCTATACAAACATAAGTTATTTATGTTTTCACTTCTAGGCAACCCTGTGGGTCCTTCCCCTAAACTGAAACTCATAAAAACCTCACCCTTCAGGATGAAAATACTCTGAGACATCATTCATATGCTCCTTAGGAGATAGCAAATAGTTAACATTAATGCCTTCAGGTTGAGACACCAAGCCTTTTTCTACTGAAATAAATAAATAAATGTGTATTTTTTTTCTTCAGCGCTGGCATTGACTTCTAGTCAATGCTTACTGCAATTATATTTAGAAACTAGTACCAGATGCAGGTTTTCCTCTGGAAATTTTCTATCAGAAATTCCATTCCATTCTACAGTACGTTGTCAAGCAACCAACTCAAGAATTGGCTCCAAGTTGCAATCACTTTGCTCTGATCCCAAGATACTGGTTAGGTATTAGGCATAGATACAACCAAATATATGCTCTGGACCCTTTAAAAAAGCAACTGTTTTAGTAAAATTAGTAGACAAACATAAATCCACAGAAAAGTGTAATGAGTTTCCTATTTCTAGATACTTGAGGGCCACAACCAGACCCCTCCTATAATTTAAAGAACACTCTCATTTCCTTTGAAGTTTCACCGAAGAGACTGTATAACTTGCCTCTCTTCAGCAGTCATTCTTTACGATACATCCAGGCCCCATTTTATTCAACTGCAACCCCTACTGTCTTCGCTACTCCTTGGATAAGCTAAATAAAGTTCCAACAGAAGATTACAAAGTCAAAAGAAGAGGCAAAAAACAGGAAAGGGACAAGGGGAGCGAGAAGTCCTCCTGCCACTCCGGGCCAGTGGCCGTTTTATCCTCCCAGTGCGACTTCCCGTTTTCTCCTCCTTACCTTGTACACTTTCCCAAAGGCTCCGTCGCCCAGTTCTCCTATAATTTCCCAAAACTCCTCGGGGTTCAGGTCCCTCTTCACATGTTCGTACTGTTTCTTCTTCTTCTCGCTCCCCAACTTGAATATCTTACGGAAATTGAAGAAGGACATTCTTCCTCCCAACACACAGATCCTTGCACTTAAAGACTAAAAACAATAAAAGCCAAAGTTTCTCCTCCCTTCTCTCCCGCGCGAGCCTGGCGGGCTGCGGCG
>NW_007726803.1:175825-193583 GCF_000696425.1 Galeopterus variegatus
TGAGCGCTGGCTGGGTCGGGTGGTGGGTGGTGGGTGGTGGAAGCTTACGCTCTTCGATCTCCGACGATTGTTCCTAGTTCGCCCTCTCAGCCCTGAATACTGTCATCTCCCGGCTTTGGTGGAGTGGTCCCGTGGGCACAACCCTGTCGATTGTGCTGGCGGATGTTGCCTTCATCTGCATCTGGGAAAATTTGTAAAGAGTGAAAGCTGAGCTGTCCGGGAAAGTGGACTCTTTCGCCCTCACACGGGTCCCAGAGTAGAGAGTGGGGACTACGTGTGAGGGCTAAGAGCTTCGGCTTCGGAGCCAGAGCTCTGTGACCTTGGGTAGGTAATATCTCTAAGCCTCAGTTTCTTCGTTGTGAAATGAAGATCCTGATAGCCCCCACCTGAGGGCTATGGCGAGGAGTAAATGAGGCAATGGATGTAAGCCCTTTGCACTGTGGCAAATGCTCAGTCTTAGCTCCTACGGTTGCAAGTGTGCGAGTAAGAGAGACACAGATATATCAAAATCGTTTATGCCCACTTTTCGACTGATGACCGACACTCCCTTCAGGGTGACCTAACTTCTCCTGGCGGTCTTCACAGCCTAAACCTGGTGCCACCCTTCGTGAATCCACCTGGCTTCCTCATCTGCCTCCCGCCCCCTCGGGCAGCACTGCCCGGTGGAGCAGTGTGGGCGTTGGCTGGAATCTGTCAGAGGGTGACCTACCGTCCCCTCCTCCACCAGACGGGAGCTCTTTCAGGGCAGTGGCTTGTTATTCATCATGGTATTCGAGGACCTGGCACCATTCCTGGCATATAATAGGAAAGCAGATCTGATGAAGGATTGAATGGAGGTATCTGGAGTAGAGGCAGTGTTGCTGTTTATATAATGTCAGTCTACCACTCCCCAACCATTTTGCTCTCCAACCCCCAAATGGTATAACAAAACCCCTCTTCCAATAAGAGGCTTAAGATGATTTGGTTTCTCAAATTCTTTTATTTTTTAAGAGTTTGATTGAGGTATACTGATATACAATAAACTATGTATTTAAAGTGTGTACCTTCCTGTTTTGACAAAGGTATACACCCATGAAAACAATACCATAATTAATCTATCTTTAATTAGTATCCATTTATGGAGAAAGTGAAAAAACACACGAAGAATAAAATAAAAAGCACTCTAATTCTACCATCCAGACATAACTATTGGTAAGATTTTATTATATATATTTCCAAACAGGATTTTTTTGGCTGTTCCTTAGCTTTTTTTCATAGATGAGATTATACTACATACAAAGGTTTGCATCCTGCACTTTTCATATTCCCGTACAATTAGTAATTGTTCTCTAAATATCATGAGATATTTAGATTATTTATAATTTTTCTCTGTTTTAAATAAAACACGGATAAATATGTTTATACACAAATCCTTTTCCTCATATTTGATTATTTCCTCAGCATAAATTACCAGAAGATTTGGGTCAAAAGGTATATGTCTGTTTCCTTTTTTTGTTCTTTTCAAAATAGAAAAGCCTTTATTGTTTTCTCAAATTAGAAGATAGTATATCCTTGTTGTAAATATTTCAAATAATACAGGAATTATAAATTAGGAAATTGTCTGTAATTCTCCCCTCCTGCCTTCCCTCTGGGCCAGTTTCACACACATAGCCCCCACATTACCTAACCACTGTTAAAATTAAAGCCTTTGATAAGAGATATGTTTATGACATAGACTGTGGGGATGGTTTCATGGACGTATGCTTATCTCCAAACTCATCAAGTTATATTCACTAAATATGAACAGCTTTTTGTATGTCTATCATACTTCAATAAAGAGGTTTTTTAGGGCCGGCCCGGTGGCGCACTGCTACAGTGCGCCGCTTGGGAAGCGCGGCGGCGCNAAAAAAAAAAAAAAAAAAAAAAAAAAAAAAAAAAAAAAAAAAAAAAGAAAAAAGACAAAAAAAAAAAAAAAGAAAAAAAGAAAAAATAATAATAATAATAAAGAGGTTTTTTAAAAGTCACTAACAAGGCACAGATAAAGTTCAGACACCACTAATAAATAGAAATATTCTCATAGTTTTTTTATGTATTATGGAAAAAAGAAACAAGTTTCTTAAGAAAGCTTTCCCTTTTAGTAAAATATTAAACATCACAAAAAAAATTAAGCCTATGAACATCAGGGAACTTTTGGGGGTAACAAAAAAATTCTAAAACTGGATTGTGGTAATGGTTGTATAACTGTATAAATTTACTAAAAATCATCAGATTGTACACGTACAATGGGTGAATGATATAGTATGTAAATTATACTTCAAGAAAGCTGTTTTTTAAAAGGTAGGCATATTTTTTTTTCTCTGCATACACTTTAAAAATATAAAAATGGTATAATCCATTACAGAAAATTGACATATTTCCATGCCAGCACAAAGAGATCTATCTAACCCTCTTTAATAGCTGCATACAGTTCCAGTGTCTAATTGTACCATAATTTATTTAAGAATTTATCTATTGGTAAATAGATAAATTTAGGTGTTTTCCAATTTTTGTCATCATAAACAACACCATAGTGAGCATGCACATACAAGCATCTTCCTGTATTTGTATAATCGTGTTTCCTTAGAATACAATTCAGTAAGTGAAACTGGTGAGTCAAAGGATATATTAAAATTTTTTACCTGTATTGCCAAATTGGCCTCCAGAAAGATTGGTTTTATCAATTTATGCTTCTATCAACATGTATAAGAGTGCCAATTTTACCACGTCCTCAATAGCACTGAAGTATCCTCCCTCTTTTTAATCTTTACCAAGTGCATAGCCCCAAAATAACCTCTCATTTCCATTTAGAATTCTCTGATTTTTGATGATGTAACACCTTTTCAGTATATATTGGCCATTTTTATTTCTTATTTTATGAATTGCCTCATATGAATTCTGGCAATGAATAATACTAAACGATGTTGTTAGTATTGTGTAAATGAAGTGATCAAGTCATGCTTCAGTGAAGTGATCTTAGAGTTAATAATAGTTTATATATTTTCACTATGATGTTATAGCCACAGAAATTATTTGATAATACTGGGTGATATGCCATTTAGTCAGATTCAGATTTTCCCAATAATGGCCATGATATCTAAATGTCTGTGTTATTTAAAAGGCATAGTTTGGGCCGGCCCGGTGGCGCACTGGAGAGTGCGCCGCTTGGGAGCGCGGCGGCGCTCCCGCCGAGGGTTCAGATCCCATGTGGAGACCGGTTCCGCGGTGCAGGCGCAACACCGAGGGTTGCGATCCTGTTACCAGTCAGTAAAAAAAGACAAAAAAGGAAAAAATAATAAAATAAAATAAAAGGCATAGTTTGGCTTTCCTGAGTTTTTAGACCTTTAAAAGTAAAGTTTAACCAGTGACCATGTATTCATTTATTTTTATTTTTATTTTTATCTGGCAGCTGGCCAATGTGCAGATCCAAACCCTTGACCTTGGTGTTACTTGGTGTTATAACACCACACTCTAACCAAGTTAGCTGACCAGTCAGGCCCACATATTCATGTAATACACAATTTTTACTCTACTCACCTTAAAAATAAGACACTCGGGCCAGCCCGTGGCTCACTCAGGAGAGTGTGGTGCTGATAACACCAAGGCCCCGGGTTCGGATCCCATATAGGGATGGTCGGTTCGCTCACTGGCTGAGCGTGGTGCTGACAACACCAAGTCAAGGGTTAAGATCCCCTTACCAGTCATCTTTTAAAAAAAATAAAAATAAAAAAAAAATAAGACACTCTCACTAAACAGCTTGGTGAGGGGTGTACTATCTTCACAATTTACCTGACCAATAAACTTTTCTGATAATAATTTAGCATGTGTCGATTGCTTACTACATGCCAGGCTCTATGCTAAGGGGTTTACACACATCATCTCATTTAAACCTCATACCAACCCTATGAGGTAGGTACTATAATCATTCCTATGAAAAAAAGAGGAAAAGTATGGCAGAGAGTTAGACAACTTGGTTATGGCCTCGTAGATAGTAATGGCAGACTTGAACTTAAATCCAGATCTTGGTCAACCCAACTTCCTGGTATTTAACAGCTCCACTAAGACTGTCTCCTTAGGCTCACGAGCTTTTGTATTAGCTATCTCACAAGACTGTTGCCACTGCTGTCTTTCTCATTTCCTTCTTAACTTGAAAATATACTCTACTCACTGTGTCCACTTTGTTAGTGTCCAAGCATGTATGTGTTTGAGTGTGTATATATATGTCTATCGTGAGTGTGCATATATATGAGTGTGTAGGACTATGTATGTGTGTTTGTGTGAGTGTGCATATATGTATCATGTGACTGTGTGTGCGACTGTATCTGTGTGTGGGTATGTGTGGGTATGTTGCATGTGACATGTGTACACCTGTGTATGCGAGGGTGTGTACATTTCTCCCTCTAAACTGAAAGATACCCTTTGATGGCCAGCTGGTTAGGAAAATGCATCTTTACACACATTTTCACAAATGTAGAAACAAACACACACATGATACACACTGGTAGTTCTCACTCCATATATATGTATATATGGAGAGAGGATTTAAATACCACCCAATCCAAACACTGTTAAACATGGTCTAGAATCTGGGTCAGTATATCAGCACTGAAATACCTAATGCTCATAGATATGAATATTGTTTCATCCTCCAACTTTACTTTTTTTTTTTTTTTTTCCTTTTTGTCTTTTTTCGTGACCGGCAACGGATCGCAACCCTCAGTGTCGCGCCCGTACCGGACCGGGACCAGCCACGGGATCGCAACCCTCGGCGTTGCTCCCGCCCCTCGCTCAGCCAGTGAGCGGCCGGTCTGTATGTGGGATCCAAACCCTCGGCGGGAGCGCCACCGCACTTCCCAAGTGGCGCACTGTAGCAGTGCGCCACCAGGCCGGCCCTAAACTGAAAGCTCTTTGACGGCAGGGACTATGTCTGCTCCTGCTCATCCTTGTATCCCTGCGTCTAGCCCAGTGTCTTCCTGTTCCATGAATTTTTGTTGAATGAAAGAATGAAAATGGAAAAACTTTATACCTAGTGAAAGAAATGTCCGTTCCTTTCCCATTGCTTATTTCTAATTTAGACAGTAAATTTACTAGTTAGTTCTTTAAATGCTACTGTGTAGGTTATATGGAAGTAGCAAATTCCTTTGATGTACAAATACTCTGTGGTATAAATACATCTTTCTGTCCTCATGTAGTTATATTTTTAGAAAGGAATTTTTCAGGTATTTTAAGAAAGTAACCTGCAATTATGACAATTATTCTCCTGAAATAGAATTGTGTGTCATTCAGAAAATTCCAAATCAGATTTTCAGTCTTTTTTTTCCCTATTTTAAAAGCAAAAAAAAGAAAAAAGAAAGAGAAAAAGTAAACAAATCACCTGATTTAAGCTCTTTTTTTGTTTCAGAAAAGGAATCTAAAAATATCCTCCCCTGTAATTTGTCTCCTTTCTGCGTCATAAAGAATCGTTGTACACACACACACTCCCACCCGCTCCTCATCCCTACTTACTCCTGTTAAAATGAATCATAAGCATTTGGCAGTGTAATGAGAAGGCTTAACATATTCCAGTCTTGTGAAATCAGAAGATAAAAACTGTACGGACATACTTCTTTTACAAGTGCTATTCTAATTCTGGTTTAAAAATCTGGTCCCCATAACATCTTTTTTTTTTTTTTTTTTTAAGAAAACTGTACGGACATACTTCTTTTACAAGTGCTATTCTAATTCTGGTTTAAAAATCTGGTCACCATAACATCTTTTTTTTTTTTTTTTTTAGAGATGACCGGTAAGGGGATCTTAACCCTTGACTTGATGTTGTCAGCACCACGCTCTCCCAAGTGAGCTAACCGGCCATCCCTATATGGGATCCAAACCCGTGGCCTTGATGTTATCAGCACCGCCCTCTCCCGAGTGAGCCACAGGCCGGCCCTCACTATAACATCTTTTGAACTTTAAGAACTCAGGTGGTCAATGTTGAATTTATTTCGTTCAGACACTGACTAAATGGGAGTAACCCAGCCGCAGCATCATCTGACAACCAAACCCTTTGAGGTTGATAAAAAGTCTTTGGGCTATTTCATTGCTCCCTACTTTTAGGTATTACGTTTGTTCTATCTTTGTTTCATAAGACATATATTGGATGTGATCGTTTTGATCATTGGCTCAAAATTATTGGTCTTGTCATTAACTAGTTCTATGACACTGGGCAAGTCACTCACCTCTCTGCACTTTGTGGCTTATATATGAATTTTACTTTTAACAGAGGTGGTTTCAGAGACATGAAACAATTCAGCATGGCCCAGAAAATGGAATAATTGCTAAGGTAAGATTTTTGTAGTAGTTCACCTTGTCAGAATGATCATATGATCTCTAAAAGCCTTTGCAATTATAAAATTCTATTTTCATTGTGCCCCTGACTTTAGTTGCCTTATATACTAGTAAGGTAACCATGTTCATTTTTCTGACATAATTGTGACTGAAGAGTAAATAAATGCAATGAGGAATTTCAAAAATTAGGACATATCTGTCAAAATGCACGGAGAGCCCTGTTTCCACTGAAACCTATCCTTGGGGTAACTCTTAAGAAAAGTACCTAAGGCTGGCCTGTTAGCACAGTTGGTTAGAGCGCAGTGTCATAACACCAAGGTCAAGGGTTTGTATTTCCATACCGGCTAGCAAAAGAAAGAAAGGAGAGACAGAGAGAGAGAGAGAGAGAGACAGAGAGAGACAGAGAGAGAGAGAGAGAGAAATGTACCTGGGAAAAGCCTGCCACAGGCACTGTGGGGAGATGGAAGACATTTGAGAAGTATTATCAGTGGCCATCTTCCAAAGAAATTTTCAGGTTTCTGCTGGAAAGAAATAACTTCCCAAGTTCTTACTACTGTCTTATACTCTTCCTCCTTTTCTAATCTTTCAGGTCTCAACACGTCACCCAGGTTTTTAATGAAAACTTTTTGTTATTGGGCATTCCCGTTTCACAAAGCTATCACAACAATTACAAGCCACAACTTGAGGCTTATTACATTAAGTTATTAACACAGTCATGAGACACTGCCTATTTGTCTGGGAAATCACAATCTTTTCTATTTCTCTGGCTCAAATTTCATACTGCTATGGGAGAGGAAATTAACCAATATAGAGATTCCTATTAGAGGCAAATATATTTGGGTATTTTACATTAATGTCAACTTCATAAAATGGTCATTTCTAGCAAAAATGAACCAAATGATTTGTGATTGAGGGTTCAGCTGGATAAAATATATACATTCCAGAATTAACTCTTTAACTATTTAGAATTGCTACCTTTCATTCATTCATTCAATTCATCCAAGAGATGGTCATCAATTTTCTACTATAGGCCAGGCAGTGCCCTAGGGACTGGAGAATCAGTCAAAATCAAAATAGACAAAAAACATATCTTTTTAGTCTCTAGAAGCTTATTTTCTAGATGATTAAGTGGGATCTAGACAAATAGTAAAAGAGAGAGATCATTTTCTAACCCAGTGATTCTCAACTGTGGGTGATTTTACCCACCCCCAGCCTGCACCAGAAATATTTGGCAATTTCTGTAGACATTTTTGGTTGTCACAACTCAGGGAGGGGATGCTGTGGGAGTACATAGGCTTGACAAAGAACAAGGAGTGCACCAAGGGCAAAAGTCCTAAATGCACTTATGCAGAACCTAAGCATTGAAAACAGCATGTACTAAAAACCGCAAATAGTTTCTGATAGATTAGATAAGAACATTAAGATCATTTCTTATCCAGCTTTACTCCCTTTCCTTTGTTTCTTAAGATGTTTTCCAGAGAATGCCCCATAGCCAATTTCTTTTCATTCCTTTGATAAATGATTAAGCTGTTTTTTCTCTTGTATTTCCTTGTCTTTACAATAAAATCTGAAGCAAACACCAACTTGGGGCTGCACCTTATTTCCCCCTTCTTGAGGGAGGTGTCTCAGTGCAGTCCCTTTGGGCTTCTCATTGCTCTTAACACTTGGGCTCTGATAATCTTTGCATCTCTATCACACAGCAAGAAGTGACGGGATGCTACAAGTACCTGGTTTCCCCCTTCTTGAGGGAGGTGTCTCAGTGCAGTCCCTTTGGGCTTCTCATTGCTCTTAACATTTGGGCTCTGATAATCTTTGCATCTCTATCACACAGCAAGAAGTGACGGGATGCTACAAGTACCTGGCGGGTAGAGGCCAGGGATACTGCTAAACATCCTCAAATGCACAGGACAGATCAAAGAATTATTCAGCAAAGGTTGAGAAACCTTGTACTACTTTTTGATATTAGAGGTCAAGATGTTGGTTACCCCTGAGGGAGTTGTGACCAGAAGAAGACACAAGGGGGGCTTCTGAATGCTGATTGCATGGGGAGCTCTCCACTCAGTCTTCTCTATTCCACTCTTATCTTGCATTGACAGTGCCTTGATTTCCATCCTATGGCCTCACTGCCAAATCTTATCCACCCTGATCTATGCATGATTGCTGTAAAAGTTATTTTCTCTTGGAACCTTTGGGTGCCAACTTTGTTCAACTTTTTCTTGTGCCAACTTTGTTCTTGATGAGTAATTCTGAATGACAGTCATATACTGAATATACTTGTAATCTCTTGTTAAGGTGATGTAAAGTGATACTATAAGTCTGGGGGAGGAGGGTACCATTTATCGATAAGAATGAATGGAAGTTTTAAAAGTTCTGTGAGCAGTGATACAACTTCATGCAAGTCCCCAAATATTTTGGCCTACCTCTATTCTAAGACAGTTCGAGACTATTGCTGCTTAAAAGGAAATATAAACCTTGGTTTCAAAAGTACATTTTAATGATATTTTGTAATCAATTAATTTTTGTAATCAATTATTATGACCTGGTATTTTATTGAGAAAAAAAAAGGAGATCCAAATAAATGGAGAGGTATGCCATGTTCATGGATATTGTTAACATGTCAATTCTCCCCTAACCGATGTCTAGAATCAATGCGTTCACAATCAAAATCCCTTCAGGTATATTTCTGGAAATGGACAAGTTAATGCTAAATTTTACATGGAAATGCAGAGAACCTAGAATATAACAAAACAGAGAAAAAAAGAACGAATATGTAGCACTTACACTACCTGATTTCAAGACTTATCATAAAGCTACAACAATCAAGTGTGGTTCTGGTGTAAAGACAGACAAATAGAAAATGGAACATAATAGAGAACCCAGCATTAGACTCATGTATATATGGTCATTTGATATGGTCATGTATATATGGTCAAAGGTGCCAAGACAATGTGATGAAAAAAAGGATAATATTTTCAACAAATGATGCTATAACAATCAGATAGCCATATGAAAAGAAAAAAGAGGAGCCTGAACCCCCCACCTTACAACACATACAATTAACTCAAAATGGAGTATAAAGCTACACCTAAGAGCTAAAATTATAAAAGATCTAAATAAATAGAAAAAAAAATGTTAATGATCTTGGCTTTGGAAAAAGTTTCTTAAATATGACACAAGAAGCACAACCTATGAAAGAGAAATTAATGAATTGGGCTTTAATCAAAATTAAAACCTTCTCTCTAAAAAAGCTATTAAGTAAGGCAAGCCACAGACTATGAGAAAATATTTGCAAAAAACACATTCAACAGGACTTGAAACTTATAATCCAAAGAAGACTTTTAGAGCAGTGAACCTAACGTCCTCACTGCAAAGAGCCCAGTGAGGAGAAAGTCTGCTCAAAATCACATACAACACTGGGACCAGATCAGGGAATAGAACCCAGGTGTCCTAACTATCCTGGGGGTGTTCCTTCCAAGACAACTAACCGGATTTAAAAATTGGCAAGATATTTGGACACACATTTCACCAAAAAAGATAAACAGGGGGCATATAAGCATATGAAAATATGCTTAACACCATCAGCCACAAGATAGATGCAAACTAAAACTATAATTAGATACCAGTCCCCACCCACCAGAATGGCCAAAATTAAAAAGATTCTCTCCTCAAGGGTTCGATTTCCTGAACATGCCGGCTGCCAAAAAAAAAAAAAAAAAGAAAGAAAGAAAGAAAGAAAAAGGGATACTCCCACCAGGTATTAGCAGAAATGTTAAGCAACTGGAAAAACTCTCATACACCTGGGGGGAATATAAAATTTTGATTATCGTGATGGATTCATAGGTGAATATATATGTCAAAACTTACTAAATTGTACATGTTAAATATGTGCAATTTGTCATGTCAATTATACCTCAACGAAACTGAAAAATACATTTTAATGCTGTTGACTAATCAACTAGTAATTATAATTAACTATTATGGCCTTGTACCTTATTTAAATGTAACTCATAGGGCCGAGCCCGTGGCGCACTCGGGAGAGTGCGGGGTGGGAGCGCAGCAACGCTCCCGCCGCGGGTTCGGATCCTATATAGGAATAGCCAGTGCGCTCACTGGCTGAGTGTGGTGTGGGTGACACCACACCAAGGGTTGCAATCCCCTTACTGGTCACACACACACACAAAAAAAAGACAAAAAACAAACAAAAAAATAAAATAAAATAAATGTAACTCATAAGTTTACTTAACAGTGATAATAAACCCAGATTTACATTACTGCTCTGCAGCTAACATAGGTTTACACTCAGGGACCCTAAGCAAAACATTAAGAAAAGATCCCTCACTGGTCACTGTGAAACTTCACTTTCACAGGAAATAAAAATGTAGCATGAAAGGGTGAAATGAGTGGGTTTTAGCACACGCATCATCACCATTGACAACCACCCCCTCCATTCTTTGAAGTAGACAAGTATTATAGACATAGTTTTTCTCAACATTAGATAAAATGTTATGTAAACACAGCTTGGAAATAAGTCCCCAGTCTCCAGTTCCAAACCAACAGCAACCCCTAAGCCCCTCCCACATATAATTTTGAGCCACCACTGGGGGATACCTTCTTCTTCTTGTGATCCTTCCTGTAATATGGAAGTCACTTTGGTGGTTTTTACACCTGTGATTAGCACCAGTTATTATACTGAAATCTGTAGCGCATCTTGCTTCTAATTGGGATTCATTAAATTTCACAAAATGTAGGCTTCAGTTGGAACCCTGCAAGTCCTCGGTTCCCATTGAAACATTCTGCCTCACTCGGGAGACCATCCTAATTCCATTCTACAGCTTTGTCTCTCAAATGTTTGCTGGTTCACATAACAACAAGGATTAGGGAATTATTAATGGATAAAGACTGCTTTGAAGCCAAGTATTACTGCCATCCAGCACCAGAACTGATCCTGCTAAACCAACAAACTCAGAAGCTCTTATTAGCTTCCAGAGAGCTTTCTTTTGTCTTCCCCTCAAGCCGCATGATTTAGTTTCCCAAAGGGAGTTTATGTTCCATTATGTTTTGACAGTATCCAGATTCTCCAGATAAACTCATTTATAATGTGGTATACTACTGTAAACCAGGCCAACTCAGTTATTTTCAAATCACCCCTTTATTGAGCTAGCAAAACAAGCTAGCTCAATTATTAATATAAAAGCATTGCAAGGTGAAAGCCTTCTTGAACTTCAATAAAACATCATTTTTATTCAAGTACAAGGGTTTCTGTGTAAAGTATTCGTGTGCTACAAGGAAGGAAAAGTTCAGTATGCCCTTAATTCCCAAGAGCATAAAGCAAATTAACCATAGGATTTAAAACCCCTTTAATAAGAGTTTTAAACAATGAGTGGAAGCAGGTTTTTAAAAAAGAAAAAGAACAGTAATGTTTCTAATACAGATAACATTTCATCTTTTTACAATTTGCTTAGCATAAGAAATTAAGCACTCAAGAAGAGCAGCAATTAAATGCACTTGGTTGATATTTTATAAAGGGAAGCCAAGGTCAAGGAGCAAGGGCCAAAATCCATTGCTACTTTAAGCTGTATCAGCTGTCTTTGAAAGGGCTAACTCTGTGTGGTTTTACTGACAAATGTAAATTGTCATCCAGCCTGCAGAAAACAGGTTTTGCTACAGAAGTAGTGCTAAAATGTGCCACCCAGTTCCCCCCTTCAGGACTCTTCAGAATTATCCCAACTGAAGTCTCCTCTCCCTAGGCCATATCCCTTCCTGAGACAGCCCTCATCCATTGCCTGGTTAATGCCAGTGTCTGTCAAGGTCTGGCCCTGTAGCCCCAACTCAAGACAACTCTGAAGGGCCATTTGACTTCAGATGTCTCTGTGGGGTTAGCTGAGGCCTTCGCTGAGATTGTTTCACAGTCCAACTTCCCCCGGCCCAGTCCTTCCTACCCTGCCTTTCCCTTCCACAGGTGGTGAATCCAAGAGTACTCACCAAAAACTCTGTCTTCTCCAAAAACTCTGTATTTGTTTTCATCTTATTCTTAAAAAAAATAGTTAAGCAATAAAATGGGATACAAAGTGAAATATTAAAATTGTGTACCCCTACTCCCCTAGTACCATCTTCCAGAAGGAACCACTATTAACTATTACTTGTATATTCTTCCAGAAATGTCCTATAAATCTACAACCATACATACATACACTTGTCACTTTTTTGCATAAATAAGAGTATAATAAATAAACTGTTCTGCAACTTGACTGGTTTCATTTAAATATAGTCTGTATATCTTTTCATATCAATACATACAAACATATTATCCTCAAATAATGATAATTTAATCTTTCTCATATCCAATTGTTATGCCTTTTGCTTCTGTTTCTCATATTATGGCATTAGCCAGAAATTCCAGAATATTATTAAATAATAGTGGCAATAGCAAGCATCCTTTTCTTGTTCCTGATATTAATGGTATCACCTCAAGAATACTTTTGGTATGCTCTGTCCCTTTGAGAATCTGATAACAGCTAACTCTAGAAAAATGTACATACCTATAAAATTTTGTCTACAGTTTTTTCATTTTGTTTTGTATTTTGGCAGCTGGTCAGCACAGGAATCCAAGCCCGTGGCCTTGGTGTTATCAGTGCTGCACTCTCCCGAGTGAGCCGCAGGCCGGCCCCTACCATAGCTTTTTTTAACCAGTCTTTCCTACATGAATAGGTAGTACTTGGTTTTTCCATTTTACAAACAATATTGTGATTAACATCCTTGAATACTATCTTGGCCCATTTGTATATATATCTATAGATATATATACAAATATATAATTCATAGAAGTAAGTAGAATTCCCAGATCAAATGCTGTGAGAATTTAATAAAAAATTTTTAAAATATTGCCAAATCATGTTGCAAAAAAGCAGTGCTGATTTAAATTCCAAAAATTCTCAAAATCAATGCAAGAGAATGCCTCTTTCTTCGCACCCTCACCAGCTATGGGTCCTACAAAACTTTTTAATCTTTGCCAATAGTAATAAGTGGAAAATATTACTTGGCAGGGACTCCACAAACCCATACGTTCCTTTGTGTGAATTTTGAACATTTTGTGTGACTTCTGGGTGAACGAGTTTAAAAAGCTCTCTCTTTTCCCCCACCCACTACGACCTTCTAGGTAGAGGCCATGCCAGAACGTTGAGTATGCCATTCTGAACTCCATTTCATCTCACTTCCCCTTCGGCCAGTCACCATTGATTGTACAGTGCTCAAGCCAAACCACTATACACAGCAGCCTTGGAGCTTCATTGTTTTTAATTGCATTTCTTTAATTATGAGCAAGGCTGAACAACCTTTAGTATTTTTATTAGCCATTTGTTTTTTCATTTTTTTTCTTTTTGGAGAGCTGTTCTGAGTAGCTCAAAACCCAGGGAGGCAATATTTTCATGAATCTGTACAATATCCCCATAGAATAGATGAATGGTAAATGATAATATCAATTTGTACTTACTGTATTGAAACAAGTTATCTTTAAATCTAGTGATTCTAGGCCATTAGCTCGTCTGCCTCAACTAAAGTTGTATATCCAAATGCATAAAGAAATTCCTAGATGGTTGAACTCTTTTAAGAGCAATGGAAATAATGATAATAATAGTAGATACCATTAATCAAGTGTCTAATATGTAGCAAGCAGATTAGGAGTAAGTACAGCTTAGAGGACTCACACCCTCACCAGCTGTGTCCAATATACAGCACAGGCTCTGAGGTCCGATCTACTCCATTCTGACCCCCTGCTCTATCCTTTTCAAACTGTGTAACTGGGAAAATTTACTTAACCTCTCTGAAACTTAGCCTCCTCACCTCTAAAATAGGGATAATAATAATAATAATGATAAATGGGGATGGTAATAATAATAATAACACCTTCCTGTTAGGGTTGTGGTAAAGATTAAATGATATAATATCCAAAAAACACTTAACATGGTACCTGCTACCTAGTAAGTGCTCAACAATGGTGAGTTATGTTGATTGGGCATCTTACATCCATTATGTAACTCTATGTGATTTAAATAAATAAACTTCAATAATTCTCTATTGCCAGCACAATAGGATTATGTTCAGAAGAGGTGCCCCAGGGGCTGCCACAGGAAAAAGACTGAGAGGTAAGGCCAATAAAGCTTCTACGCCCCTCCTCTTCATTCAGAATATAGTAGTTCCACTTTTATCTGTCTTTTATATTATGGTTCCAAATAATATAAAAGTGGAAATTTCTCTGAACCACAGTGGGTAAATCCTGGCTTTCAAGGCTATCCACAGCTTGGCCTTAACCTACTTTTCCAGACTATCTTCTTTTGTACTCAGCCATGAACTTATCATCTTGTTCACTACAATGGCTTATTTTCTGCCTGTGCACTAGAGTACTTATCCCTTAAAGATGGGCCCTGTGTCATTTACCTAGGTATTTTCAGAGACTAGCAGAGTGTCTGGCACCTAGTAGGCATTCAGTAAATGTTTCTGAGTCAATAAATGAATCACTAAATGAACCCTCCAGTTCAGTTAAATTTGTCTCCTAGACACCTCTTTGAAATGTGTCTTGTGTTTCTTTCCTGCCCTTTGCTCATAAAGATTCCCTTGTCTGGACAGCCCCTCCCATCTTACCTCCACCAAATTCTTAATTCAATCCTTAAGACTAAAACCAAATCACGTGTTTCCTGTAAAGCCAATCCTGGTCATCCTAGTTGGAAGGCATCTCTCCCTCCCCTAAACTCATATGGTTTATGAGTTGCCTGCACATTTACTTAGTGCTTTAGCAGGCATTACTTTCTATTGACATTACCCACATGTCTTATCTTTCTGCTGTGGAGAGCAATAACAATGTCTTAAAGTCTTCTTTTTTCCTTCACTGCTTAGCCCAGTCTCACACATTTTAGTACATGCTCAAAAAACATTTAAAGAATGACTCAACAAACGAATGAATGAACATTTGGTCTCTTGATAGCCCAGCCAGGGTAGTCCCCGAAAATGGGGGTCATATAACAGGAAAGTGAGAGTGATACACTATTTCTCAAAAGTTTCAAACACTGGACTCCTGGAAATGAGCACTCTTGCCTCTGGCGTAGGTAGATTACAGGACCCTCAATTCCATACTTAGCAAGTGACAACCACATAGATTTACAATACTGTTAGTTTAAGTTCAAGTCACAAAGCAAAAATAAAAGAAAGCATATTTTTCCTCACTACAAACTGCACAATAAAGTAAAATCTTTGGAGAGAAATCCCTTCTTTCTGCAGCCCCTATGGAGTAGAAACTGTTTGGGTGGCCATGGCATCTACTAAGAGCAGAGTTTCAGATATCTTCTCCTGTGTAACAAACCACCCCAAAACATGGTAATTTAAAATATTGGCATAATCTTATGTCCAACAATTCTGTGCATTGACAATCAGAGCTCCTTTTTTTTCAGTCTCTCCTGTGCTCACTCTTGTGACTGTCATCATCCTGGGCTCACTCTTGTGACTGTGATCATTGATCTCCCACGTGGAGCTGGAAGGTCCAAAATGATTACATTCACAGGTCTGGCAGTTGGAGTCAGCTGTCCATTGGGGCCCACTGGCTGTCCTTCATATAGACTTAACTGCACTTCTGCACTGCATGGAGCGTCCCAGCATTTCAAGGTGGCAAAAGTGGAAGCTGCAGGCCTTCTAACATCTAACTTCCAGAATTACTTGTCAAAGCAAGTCATGAGGTCAGCCCAGATTCAAGGGTGGAAAATGGGGCTCCATTTATTGCTGGGAGGAGGAACAAAGTCACATTGCAAAGCAGCATGGACTTTGGATTTGGGAGGTGATAGACCTCTATAATGCTCTATCACAAGCAGCTCTATGCACTTCATTAATACTGCTCACTCCATTTTAACCCCCGTTATTCTAGTGAGTGAGCACCACCTGATTACTTTTGGATAAAGGAGACTAACCTCTGAGTTTTTCTTAAAAATAAAGTAATAGGCTGGCTGGTTAGCCCAGTTGATTAGAGCGAAGCTTTATAACACCAAGATAATGGGTTTGGATCCCCATATCGGCCAGTGGCCCTAAATAAATAAATAAAAATTTAAATAAAATAAATAAAGTAATATCAGCTTATAGGAGAAAATTCAGAAATACTGCCAGAACGAAGGAAGGAAAATAGCACCCACCACCCAAAAATAACCATTGTTAGGATTTGAGTATAGATCCATCCAGCCTCTGTTCTAAAATATTGGTAATAATATATATTCTATGTAGACTATGTATTATTGTACACTTTCTTGCAAGGTAC
The DNA here is from genome assembly GCF_000696425.1 of Galeopterus variegatus. Classification (NCBI taxonomy): domain Eukaryota; kingdom Metazoa; phylum Chordata; class Mammalia; order Dermoptera; family Cynocephalidae; genus Galeopterus; species Galeopterus variegatus. The sequence goes on from NW_007726803.1 coordinate 192,456, forward strand.
TGTGCTGTCTCCTTTCCATAGATTATCTCATTTAATACTATTATTATTATTATTATTATTATTATCTTCTTTACAGAAGATAAAATTGAGGCTTAAAGACCTCGGCTAACTTGCTTTATGTTTTATATATAAAACACGTATATATAAATTTATATGTATTATGCATATGGATCTTATACATATATGTAGATCTGATACTGTTTTGTAAACTCCCCTTTTTCATGTAACATCACATCGTGCATATTTCCTTACTTGATATTTGTCTCCTAGACACCTCTTTGAAATGTGTCTTGTGTTTCTTTCCTGCCCTTTGCTCATAAAGATTCCCTTGTCTGGACAGCCCCTCCCATCTTACCTCCACCAAATTCTTAATTCAATCCTTAAGACTAAAACCAAATCACGTGTTTCCTGTAAAGCCAATCCTGGTCATCCTAGTTGGAAGGCATCTCTCCCTCCCCTAAACTCATATGGTTTATGAGTTGCCTGCACATTTACTTAGTGCTTTAGCAGGCATTACTTTCTATTGACATTACCCACATGTCTTATCTTTCTGCTGTGGAGAGCAATAACAATGTCTTAAAGTCTTCTTTTTTCCTTCACTGCTTAGCCCAGTCTCACACATTTTAGTACATGCTCAAAAAACATTTAAAGAATGACTCAACAAACGAATGAATGAACATTTGGTCTCTTGATAGCCCAGCCAGGGTAGTCCCCGAAAATGGGGGTCATATAACAGGAAAGTGAGAGTGATACACTATTTCTCAAAAGTTTCAAACACTGGACTCCTGGAAATGAGCACTCTTGCCTCTGGCGTAGGTAGATTACAGGACCCTCAATTCCATACTTAGCAAGTGACAACCACATAGATTTACAATACTGTTAGTTTAAGTTCAAGTCACAAAGCAAAAATAAAAGAAAGCATATTTTTCCTCACTACAAACTGCACAATAAAGTAAAATCTTTGGAGAGAAATCCCTTCTTTCTGCAGCCCCTATGGAGTAGAAACTGTTCCCTCACCAAGGGAGCATGCTTTAGTCACCTCCAAAACTCAACTTTTTTTTTTTTTTGAAGCTCTTACAACGAGAAAATGGAGGGGACACATCTGGGTGGGAGGGGGGAGAGGGAGGA
>NW_007726803.1:194583-210510 GCF_000696425.1 Galeopterus variegatus
TATTATTATTATTATTATTATTATTATCTTCTTTACAGAAGATAAAATTGAGGCTTAAAGACCTCGGCTAACTTGCTTTATGTTTTATATATAAAACACGTATATATAAATTTATATGTATTATGCATATGGATCTTATACATATATGTAGATCTGATACTGTTTTGTAAACTCCCCTTTTTCATGTAACATCACATCGTGCATATTTCCTTACTTGATACTTTTTGAACAGGTTGAATCAAGATTGAAAAGCAACAATGACTTTGCAATATTTAGGATTCTGGTTCCTTGCCATGTTTGCTTCTTGAGCCTGTCAGATGTTTGCAGATTAGAACAAAATAAAGATATATGCCCTTCCATGAAAAGCATTAGCTTTCAAATGTTAATCTTTTATAAGAACCTCATGGCTTGACTTTGGCAAAGTTGGTTGGTGGAGAACATAGCCTCTGACTTTTTTGAATGTCAGGACATGTTTCCTAAAAGCCCAGCAGTGTGAATGCAAAGCTGGAGAGCATCCACCTCCAAAGAACCACAGTGGGAAATGACAGGTATCAAGGACTGCAGTGAAACCAAAAGTCTTTTCAGGTGAAAGGTGTTCGTGGTTTGATATGAGATATTGCTTCATTGATTACCTAGCTCTCAATAAATGAACAGGTCCTTCCGGTGATACAAGTTTTACATTTTTATCTTTAATCTCTAAATGCCGTATATTCCGGAGGGAAAGTTGGCAGGGGTTTATGGTAAGTGGGAGGAAAGTGGTAGGTGGAAATGTTTGGGAAGAGAAACTCAGCAAGGTCCCTTTTTACATGAAATCATAGATTAATATCCTGAAAGGGCATGAAAATAACAAATGTAATATGCGTAGCAACATCAGTGTACAAAGTAAAATTACCTACTTTACAATTACTTTGTAAATTTAGTGCTTATTTGTTCCTGTTTGTGAGGGGATGATTTATTATGATTCATCTCAATTTCTAGCTGTCAGAAATAGAAGATTCAGAAAGCTTTGCTGGAAAATTTTTAGAAATAAAGCTCCTTAATCCACTTATTGAAATGGTACTCACAGTTCTCATTTGCAGCTAGCAATGTAATAAGAAAGATAAACTTAAGAACAAAGCACTTTACTAAAAAAGAGGAAATTTTTGTATAGGCGTGGGGTTGCTTTTTACTGAACGGATATCACTGTGTTTTCAACTTTCAAAGAAGTACACAAGAAGAATAAATCAATTAAATGTAGTGGGCTTCCCTACAGGCTGGAGATTATATAGCCCTCCTGTGGATATTTACTGTTGATAAGAAGAAACCCTTGATTCCTAAATTTCTTCTCATAACAGCATCATATGCCTAATCAAATAGAGATGAAATGCTATTGGTTTGGTTATATTTTAACACTATTGGTAAATAAATTATTTTTCATATGTCAATTACAGTAGATTGGAAATGGCTGCCTAGAACACTGAGTCGAACTGGATTCTAAGGCTGGCAGTCCAAGCTCAGAGGAAGAGTTCTGAGAGAAGTCAGTGGTTTCCCCACTACTGGACAGACAATACAGGCAACGGTAGCCTGCGTGCCTCCGTGTTGACATCCCTGTTAAAATGTAAGGAAATATTACTTTGCATGAAACATCTGTTTTACTATGAATACTTTCTCTTCACAATTATTCAACACACATTTATTGAGTACCAACTGTGTTCCAGAAAATGTTCTGGGTACTGGGGACACAACAGTGAACAAATAAACACACACATACACATTAACTGACATTTGAATATAGTACTTCATTTTCACAGATCTTTCCTATATCAATCTTATTTAATGCTCACAAGGGCCTAACAAAATAAGTGAAATGGGTGGTGATATCCATATATTACAGATAAGGAGACTAAGGAATTAAAAAGTTGAATACATTTCCTTAGCTTAAGACTGTCCATTAAAAACATAGTCCAAAACACACAAACCATAGAGTAAATAAATTACCTAATGGTGAAACTTTAAAAGCATTTTTATTACAATCAAGAATAAGATTCACCACTTCCATTCAGTACTGTATAGGAGGAATATAAGAATTGGAAAAGAAGAAGCAAAGCTGCTCTTATTAAAGAATATTCATTATCTACAAATTCCAAGGATTCTATAGACACAATTAATGAGGGCATAACAAGATTTCTGGGTTCAAAATCAACATATGAAAATCAATAGCTTTTCTAGGCATCATTAACGTTAACTAGAAAATGTAATGGTAAAAAAAAATCTCATTCTCAACCACAATAGCAACAGATGGAAATTCAATTTCAACCAAAATCCTAGCTTAGTAATTCGTAGAATTTGACAAGTTCGACCTAAAGTTTATATTGAAACACAAAGGGTCAACAATAGATAAGACAATAATGAAGATCAAAATGGAGGGATATTTAAGACACCAAATATCAAGACTTATTATAAAATTACAGTAATTAAGATGGCATGGCTTTGACCCACGGACTGACAAATAAACCAATGAAACTGATTAGAGTGACTATAAGCAGACCACTACATAAATGGAAACTTGATATATGACAAAGTTGTATTCCCATCAATGGAAAAGATGGACTAGTCAATAGTCTTGGGAAATTGGCTATTTTTATGGGAAGAAAAAATGTTCTTACCTTATACCACACACACACACACACACACACACACACACACACACACACTATTACAAATGGATTAAAGTCTTAAAATGAAAAATAAGTTCTTAAAACTTTTGAAAGGAAATATAGCAAAAATATCTTTATGACCTTCAATAGGAAAGAATATTTACACAAAGTATAAGAAGAGCAAGACTGATAAATTTAAACTTCTATATAACAAAGTTACTTTATTTATTTATTTTTTTATTTATTTTTTTAAAAGATGACTGGTTGGGCCGGCCCATGGCTCACTCGGGAGAGTGTGGTGCTGATAACACCAAGGCCCCGGGTTCGGATCCCATATAGGGATGGCCGGTTCACTCACTGGCTGAGCGTGGTGCTGACAACACCAAGTCAAGGGTTAAGATCCCCTTAGGGGCCTTGGTGTTATCAGCACCACACTCTCCCGAGTGAGCCATGGGCCAGCCCAACAAAGTTACTTTAAACAAAGTAAAAAGATAAGCTGCAGATTTGGAGAAAGTACTTGCAGTGAAAGTAACTGATAAAAGATTGGTTTCCAAAATATATAAAGCATTCCTACAAAACAAACCCCCACCCCCACACTCACCACCATGAACAGAGAATATGAACAGGTACTCACAAAGAAGACCCCAAATGACAAACACGCATTTGAAAAGATGCTCAGCATCACTTGTAATCAACAAAACACAAATTAAACAATGATTTTAGACATTTCAGGCAGTTTTTAAGAGCTAGCAAAACTCAGTGTTGATGAAGATGTAGAGCAAGGGAGATTCCCAGACACTGATCCATACAGGCATTAGGGATACAGGCTGATGGATACAGGTTCCAGTGACTTCTGATATTGCCAGTCTAGAAGAAGGCTTCCAGGATCTCTGCAGCAGAGAAAGAGCACAGAGAACTGAGTCATTCTCCTGTGCTTACCCCGGAAGTAACACATACCACATCTGCTTACAGCTGATTCGCAGAACTAGTCTCATGGTACCACTGTAACCACAAAGGAGGCTGAGAAATGCTGTCTTGTCCTCAGAAAAAAAGAAAATGAAATGGGATTTGATGAACACATGGCATTCTCTTTGTCATATCTGACAAAATATTAAAATTGTATAAAGCTGAATGGTAGACAGATGTTAATTTTATTACTCTTTATATTTGTATGTTTAGATTCTTCATAATTTTTCTAAAAAGGGGAAATGAAGAGAGATTAAATGATCTATCCTGGTTTACAGATCTAATAAGCAGTGAATCAAATTAGAACTGTCTCTCTATAAACTCTCTTCCTTCAGGAGTCAAATCCAGGTTCTGGAGCTGGCTGGTTAGTTCGGTGGGTTAGACTGTGATATTATAATACCAAGGTCAGGGGTTCAGATCCCCATACCAGCCAGCCACTGAACACACACACACACACACACACACACACACACACACACACACGCACGCAAAATCTGGGTTCTGAATTTACATTATTCATTTAAGAAATATTTATTGAGGGGCTGGGGCCAGTTAGCTCAGTTGGTTAGAGCACGGTGTTATAACACTGAGGTAAAGGGTTCAGATTCCCATACTGGTCAGCCACTAAAAAAAAAAAGAAAAAAAGAGAAAAGAAAAATCGGTATTGAATTCCTACTAGGGTACAGTCCAATGGTAGAAGAGACAGATGCATAAATAAATTATTGCACTACAACAGAACATAAAGCAAATTATGTGCAAAGTGCTCCTGGTACCATAACATGGTAACATAATCACAGGAAACTTCTTTGTGATGGTCCTGATTCCCAGAGAGTTTTCAAATATGCACTTGCAGTACATGAGGTCAATATCATCTTCAATTACTAGAGCTGAACTTTTGTGGAGCTATTTCAGGAAAAGGCTGAAGTAAAACTTTGTCACAAACTCTGTCTGATTCATACTCAGCCTGTACAGACTTGCTAGGGAGGCGCTGCTAAAACAATAGTCTTCCTTGACCTCGTGTCTTTAAGTAAGACATTCTCTGCTATTCTACACCAAGGCAGAATAGAGAACCAAGTTTGCAATGGAGCAGACAATTGCTCAACTTGCTAGTATTAAAGTCTTGTGCCTCTTTGGTGGAGCACCTAGGCTGACATTTCTCAACGTATAGCAAACTTATAGAAGTCAGAGACCAAAAAGACCTAACATATTGTACAGACTGTCCTCCATGACCAAGTATACAATTGCCTCTGTTATTTATCTCCTTAGAGTCACCTCAATGTAGTTTTTAAAAACTCCTATTATGTATACTATGTTTCTCCAATGGGTTCCATAATCTAGTTCACTCATTCATTCAAATCAAATTTTGAGTTGTGGATGCAGTAACTAGCAAAACAGACACAATCCCTTACATCATGATGCTTACATTCCAGTTAGGTCAGTAGACATTAATCAAACAAGTACACTAATAAAGATCTTGTATATAGATAAAGTTATGAAGGAAAATAAAAGGTGTTGTGAAAGCGAATAGAGGCTACTAGGAATTCTAATTTAGAATGGAAGGATTAGGGGAATGCTACCCTGGGCTGATGGTGGCTTGCACTAGGGAAGTGGTAGAGGGAAGTCTAGGTATTTGTGATGTATTTTGGTGGCTAAATTGATAGGAATTGATGATTCATATATAGAAAAAATTCTTATATGTGAAATACAGAACTAAAGGCCATGTGTATCTGTAATTTTGATAGCTATCACCACCATTTTAAAGTATACTCCAATTTACACTTCCACTTGCAATGTGTTAGAGTTCCTGCTTTCCCATATTCTCACCCACACATGATGTCATCAAACTCTGATCTTTGCCAATCTGAGAAGTGCAAATATTACTGCATAATTCTAATTTATATTTCTCTTACAGCAAGATTGAGCATCTTTTTCCATATTTGTAACAGTCCTAAGATATTTACCTTTTCTGTGAACTTTGCACATCTGCTACTTTATGTGAAAGAAACATTCCAAAATTAAAATTAATAAAAAGTGTCCCTTGATCAGCTATGAGTAAACATACATGGTCAAATCTGGTTGTACTATCTTTCTAATATGAAGAAACAAAGATCAATTTTGATGAAGTCATTAACCAATTTGCAGAATTTAGGTAATGAAATATTATTCATTTCTGAGATACAACTAAAATCGGTGTGTGCTTTTTCCCTTTTTTCAAAAGGAACAAGCTACTCATCAATGCAACAACATGTATGAAACAAATGCATATTGCTGAGTGAAAGAAGTCAGTATGATAAGGCTGAGTTCTGGAAAAATCTACATTCTGGAAAAGGTAGAACTCACAGAGACAGAAAATAGATCAGCCAGTTATTGCCAGGGGTTTGGAGAGAGGGAAAGTTTCACTAGCTGAAGTACAGAGGATTTTGAGGGCATGGAACTATTCTATATGCTACTGTAGTGGTGGATACATGATACTATCCATTTGTCAGAACCCAGAAAACATTACAGGGCAGTGAACCTCAATGTATGCAAAAATTTTTTAAATCAACTAGGAGGGTAGGGAAATCCCAGGATGGAATACAGACAATGACAAAAGAATTTAACTATATTATAAATATGAGGGGTCTTCAAAAAGTTCATGGGAAGATATGTATCTTTTAAATCAACTAGGAGGGTAGGGAAATCCCAGGATGGAATACAGACAATGACAAAAGAATATAACTATATTATAAATATGAGGGGTCTTCAAAAAGTTCATGGGAAGATATGTATTATCTTTTAATTCCATTTTTCCATGAACTTTTTGAGGTACCTTCATATATATCATAACCTCACTGTGGGGGATGGGGAAAAAGAGGGGCTGGCCGAACTATCTTTGGAAATGACTGGAAACTGTAAGACTGAAAACAAAAGGAACTGTACTTAGCACTATATTTAGTTGGTAAAGGTGTCTGTCATGGGGTACAAGTTAACAATTCTGAAACTGCTATACATGTGTGCTGGGATTAAACAGATCATTAAATGGCTGGTGGATGGATAACGGGAGGCTGGTTTCTCACTGTCAGAGAGGGAGGCTATAGGTAAGCAAAGAGAAGAGGCTCGAATGAGGTGTGTGTTTCTGGATTAGAATCAGACACAAATAGGAACTCACATTTAGCTTAATATAGATATTGCTGGATATATATAAATAAGTAACTACAAATGTGTGTATACACATGTTGGTATACATACATGTATTTTTTAGCTCTATCCACTGAGGGGGCCTGAAAGCAACAACACCCCAGTAGCAACAAGCACACCTAGTCCCCAGATTTCTAATACCATTCTCCAATAAAAGGAACCAGAGCTCCTTGGAGAAATGGCTGATTATAGGACCGGGCCAGAGAGTATATAAGATGAGCCTGGGGGCCGGCCTGGTGGCGCTCTGCTACAGTGCGCCGCTTGGGAAGTGTGGCGGCGCTCCCACCGAGGGTTCGGATCCCACATACAGACCGGTTCCCGCTCACTGGCTGGGCGAGGCGCGGGAGCAACGCCGAGGGTTGCGATCCCGTTGCCGGTCACGAAAAAAGACAAAAAGGAAAAAAAAAAAAAAAAAAAAAGATGAGCCTGGAGCATCTCGTAGTGCCAGAAAGTAAGGAAGTCCTCAAAAAATAAAATGATGGGAATATATCAAAGGGACACAGGAACCAAGTGAAAAAGCTCCCAATGGCCAAAGCTGGAAAAATTGGGGGTGGAGGGGGAGAAATATTGGGTTATAATCTGTCACTTTATGTTGCTTGCCCCCCCTTGGATTTATCACCCCACTTCCCCTGGGTGACGGAGATGCAAAGGATTATTCAAATCCCGTCTCTTCTGAACAGTGAGAGACCCCGAAGTGGTTAATCTTCCCAGGACCCTCCAGTGAGAGGCATCCCTTCCTTGGGAAATTAACCCCAAATTGGGGTTCTCTTACTGCATTTATTTTCCAGACCAAGAAGTTACAGGAAGAGAATATAGGTGGGGTTATAGTTTAACAATATAGGCTGGTAACTTTCAGTGAAACAAGTCAGATGACATTCCCTCAGACAATTAAGTGATTCATTAACAAAGGCTTGATCTTAGCAAACATTCCTTCTCCCTCCAGAAATTTTCCAGTATCTTTATATAACAGTCAGTAACTAGTCTGTCCTTGAGCCAGCAACCTTGCTGTGCCACAAATCTTTACCTTACACCAGAGGCTTTATAGCCTGAGGAAAATTTCTAATCCTCCACAAGGTCAGTATTTGAAACTGCAAGGCTTTGGAAAACAAGGCCCTGTGAAGTATATTTGCTTTATAGTATATTCCACACAGATGTGACTAAAAGTAACCCTGAATAACTTTAAGCTGTAAGAAGTGAAAGTAAGGCAAGGTGGCTGCTAAACTGAAAACAGAGCTTGGCAAATAGTATGGAAATCTTACTGGTAAATGGTAAGTCACACAATCCTGCAACAACATCCTTATAAAAATTAAATCCTTATGGATTTTTAACCAGGAAGGAAGGAGTAAAATTTGAAACATTTTACTATTTGTCACAGAAATCCCCTGCCCCCAGGGATGGGAAGCAATAGTGAGTGCAGATATATGAGATGCCCTGGATAGTCCAAGACTCTCCTCGTGTCTGCTTGTTCACACTCATACCAGTTACATTAAATATCTGGAAAATAAATGCAGGAAGAGAACCCTAATTCAGGGTTAATTTTCAGGTCCTGACTAATAAGAAGACGACGTTCTTTGGTGGCAATTCTCTCTCCATGATTGATTACCTCATCTGGCCCTGGTTCGGAAGAGAATATAGGTGGGGTTATAGTTTAACAATATAGGCTGGTAACTTTCAGTGAAACAAGTCAGATGACATTCCCTCAGACAATTAAGTGATTCATTAACAAAGGCTTGATCTTAGCAAACATTCCTTCTCCCTCCAGAAATTTTCCAGTATCTTTATATAACAGTCAGTAACTAGTCTGTCCTTGAGCCAGCAACCTTGCTGTGCCACAAATCTTTATCTTACACCAGAGGCTTTATAGCCTGAGGAAAATTTCTAGTCCTCCACAAGGTCAGTATTTGAAACTGCAAGGCTTTGGAAAACAAGGCCCTGTGAAGTATATTTGCTTTATAGTATATTCCACACAGATGTGACTAAAAGTAACCCTGAATAACTTTAAGCTGTAAGAAGTGAAAGTAAGGCAAGGTGGCTGCTAAACTGAAAACAGAGCTTGGCAAATAGTATGGAAATCTTACTGGTAAATGGTAAGTCACACAATCCTGCAACAACATCCTTATAAAAATTAAATCCTTATGGATTTTTAACCAGGAAGGAAGGAGTAAAATTTGAAACATTTTACTATTTGTCACAGAAATCCCCTGCCCCCAGGGATGGGAAGGAATAGTGAGTGCAGATACATGAGATGCCCTGGATAGTCCAAGACTCTCCTCGTGTCTGCTTGTTCACACTCATACCAGTTACATTAAATATCTGGAAAATAAATGCAGGAAGAGAACCCTAATTCAGGGTTAATTTTCAGGTCCTGACTAATAAGAAGACAACGTTCTTTGGTGGCAATTCTCTCTCCATGATTGATTACCTCATCTGGCCCTGGTTCAAACGGCTGGAAGTACTGGAGTTAAATGAGTAGGATATGGATATTTTGTGTACAGTATAGAATAATAGTTGTAATATAGTATATGTTGACCTTGTCTTTGAACAAAAGCTAAGATTTAAGTCACGTGAACCTGAAATGTATCCTTATTTATTTAATGAACGTGCATTAATTATAAGCCAATTTGGTACCTTGCACATAAAACAATTACACAAACAGACATGAACATATAGACATAACATACAACTTACACACACATATATGCAGACATAAACAACAAGAACAAATAAGGATCTTATAGGTTTTATTCAAGATGTAATAAAAAAGCTCACTAGTGAAAAGGACAGTCAGGTTTAGGTTGTATGCTGTTTTTTTTTTTTTTAAAGACTTATTGGTAAGGCCTCACTTTGCCTTAAAGAAGCTTGCTTTAAGAATATTCCACAATAATCAAAATTATAAAATAAATAACCATCAGTCCATAGTAATATAAATAAATTATTAAATAAATAAATAAATGAGTAAAAAGGGACAAATCTCCCGTAGAGAAGCACTCCTAATAATTTATGTAGATAATACCCCCTCAAGGAGATGGAGTATAACTCTCTATTCCTTAACTATGGGCTACACTTAGTGACTTGCTTCTAAAGAGTGCAGTATGAAAAGGAGGGGAAAAGTAACTTTACAATGAAGAACACTGGTAAACACTATCTTTTCTAGGTGGTAAAATTTAACATCTATAATGTCATGTTAATAGCATGTGTCTTTGATATGATGTGTTAAGAATGGCACTTGGTTTCTGTGGTCTTCTTCCCCAAAACTCATAACACCAGACTAACCATAAGAAAAACATCAGATGAATCCAAATTGAGGGACATTCCACAAAATACCTGACCAGTACTCCTCAAGAATGTCACGGTCATCAAAAACAAGGAAGGTCTGAGAAACTGTCACAGCCCAGAAGAGCCTAAGGAAACAAGACAACTAAATGTAACATGCTATCCTAAATGGGATACCAGAACATAAAAGGGATACTAGTAAATCTGATAAAATAGAGAGCTCAGTTAATAAAAATGTATCAATATTGTTTCATTAGTTATGGCAAATGTACAGTACTAATGTAAGATTTTAATAATAGGGGAAACTGGGTGCAGGGTATGTGAGAACTTGGTACTACCCTTGCAACTTTCTGTAGTAAATCTGATAAAATAGAGAGCTCAGTTAATAAAAATGTATCAATATTGTTTCATTAGTCATGGCAAATGTACAGTACTAATGTAAGATTTTAATAATAGGGGAAACTGGGTGCAGGGTATGTGAGAACTTGGCACTACCCTTGCAACTTTCTATAAATCTAACACTATTTTAAAATAAAAAGTTTAAATATAACAAAGTAATATTGGTAGATGGATAGAGGAATGGATAGATGGATAGCTGTGTAGTTAAGGAAGTATAGTAAAATATTACTAGTAAGGTCTAGGTGCTGCACTTACTGTAAAATTTTTCCAGCTTTGCTGTATGTTTGAAAGTATGCATAATAAAATGTTGGGGAAAAGTACATTCATGTCATTGAACCTGTTAATCTTGTTATTTTTTTTCCTCTCTTGCACTGTAATCTTTCTTTTTTAATTATTTATTTGCTAGCCTCTTTATATAAACAAAGTTTGAAAGAAAATTTTCACTGTTGCATTTCTCTTCTGGCTGTTGCCACTATTCATTTTTTTTGTGATTATTACTGACAACTATCTGTCCTACAGAAGGGTGTTTAAAAACTATAACCTCTGAATATCACATCATTAGATATGCCACTGCTGAGTACAACTGAGTGTGCATTATCAGCTTGTCCCTTGCCCAGGGTCCTAAGCAGTTAGGCTGGGTTCTCAGTGGGGCACCAAGAGCCCAGCGGGCAGCAGCTGCAGGGCAGCGTGGGGGCTGGCAGCCTGGGCAGCAGCATCATTACCTCAGTGGCAGCAAGGAGCATGCTGTCAGCTTTGGCACAGACATCTGCCAGGGAAACTGGGCACTTTGGCCCCGGCATTGGCAGCCTTGGTATCACACAGGCTCCCAGGGAGCTGGATCAGAGCAAGAGGAGGGCCATGGTGACACCACCTGGTATCTGGGGGAAAAGCCAAAGAAACACGATTTTATATCATGATTCCAATTACACCCCTATACTGGGCTAGTCAGGAAACATGGGTTAGAGCTTCAGCAGTACGTTTGTATTTTCTGTGCAGATTGTTTGAGACCAATTGTAAAGCACATTCATATTTTATTGCCTTTTATAAGTCATTTCTCTCATTTTTAACAACTCCTCCTCACTTTTCTAATTTGTATAATGATGAATTAGATGTGCAACCCCGTTGTCAGCTGGGGCCTCCCTGTCCACTTCATCTTTGGCTCAATTTCCCTGGTCTGAAAATTTCCAGGAGTATTTATGTTCTTTGTGGTTCGGGTTTACACTTCCACATTAGAGCTCTGTTTTATAGCACGCGAATCTAGATGTGAAACTTCACTGCCTCTCTTGCCACTGTGGTGGGAGGGACTCTCCACTGAAGACTTGAGGGTGTGTGTGGTGAGGGAGTTTGTGTGGCAATGCCAAGGGCTTCGAATGCATGGGTCTGCTGGCCAGAAAAGCCCACATGGCAGGGCTGCTCTCACTGCATCCTGGACCTGCTTCAAAGCCCCAGTCAAAGCTGGAAGTCTTCCCAGTTACCAGCAGTAGGGCCAAATATTCCTGGGTGTGGAAGATGCTGCCTCCAGAACCCTGAGATGCCTACCAAGCATTGTGCATTCCTCTTAGAAACAGAGACACGAAATGCAACAATTTGTTCTTTACTTTGTCCCTTGCCCAGTGTCCTAAGCAGTTAGGCTGGGTGCTCACTGGGGCCTTTCATTGCCTCCAATGTATTCATAGTGGCAGCAACAGCTATCCCATTCCACTGTCCTTAATTACTACTTCCTTTGAACCTCTGGGTGCCCAGGGTATTACACCCTCCAGCATATTCCCTTCCACTGGCATCCTATCCCAGTTCACCACTGGTGAAAGTTTTACCTCACCAGGGACTCCACCTACCACTAGTGAGAGGTTCTCATTTCCACCAGTCAGCAGGTGACCCAGCTCCAAAATCCCATTGTAGAGTCTGCTCTTAGGTTCACCTCCCTTCTCACTTCTGTACAAACCCTCATAGGTCAGGTTCCTCTGGACTCAGATTTGCCTGTAGGGGAATATTAGGGAATGCTTTGAGGATCTGCCGCTGTTACGGAGTGAGATGCAGGATTGGATAGAGGGACAGGTTGAATTGCAGGGCAGCTGCAACAGAGGCTATTGGGATGGCCACTCAGAAAGGCCATAAATTGAGGCTTGGGGCCACATCAACCTGTTACAACCCCTGAAGACAGGGCATAGTTTTGGGTGAGGCAGTTCCCTGCGGATGGTCTCCACTGTGAGCTGGAGAAGTGAATACCTTGGCCCTAGAGTGGGGGTCTGGGCAGCATACCATGGCATCTGCTACAGGTAGGATGACCAGGAGCAACCAGGACTGAGCAATAGCCTAGGACGCAAGAATATCAGTGCTAAAACTGGAACGGTCCCAAGCACATCAGGACATTCAGTCACTCTAAAGCCCTGGCCTTAAAATACTAAAAGGAACTGCAATTTTGCCAACTATAATTGTCTCGATAACAATTAATATATATTAGTAGAATATATATCAGTAGTTAAGATGCTAACCCACTAGATGAATATTAAGGAGTAGCTTAACTACAAAAAGGCTATTGGAATATTTGTGATTGTATTTGACTTGTAGTCTTTTGAGTCATTGAACTCACTAAAGATTATGAACTAAAGAATATTAACATCGAATTCAGGTCCCTGATGTAAAATAGGAGAAGTTGCTCAAATAAGGCCACCATAAGGAAATAAAAGATTGAAACAGAAAAACTAGAAACATTGTAGACATCAGCTTAGCTAGCAACAGCATCAGAACCACCTGGGGATCTTATTGCAAATGCATTGCCCCACCATTAGAAATACTGATTTGGTGACTCTAGGGTGCAGCTGGGGGGCCAATGGGAGCTGTCTTTTTAAAAGGCTCCTTAGGGAATTCTGATGCGAGTGACGCCATACCAGACTCAAAGAGACACTGCGATGTTTCTACCATCTGCCTTCTTTTAGCCCATTGACTAATCACTAGCTATGGTTCTAAGTTTCTAGCAAGTCGGGTTGCCAGATAAAATACAGATCACTCAGTTAAATTTGCATTTCAGATAAACAACAGATAACTTTTAGTACAAGTATGTCTCACGGGAACATAAAAATAATAATATAAAAATAGATGATAATATCCATATGATGTTATAATAAACTGTCATATGAATAACATTGTTATAAAGTATGATTAAATTAAATAGGTATAAATATTATAAGAAAATAATATAAATTATTAATAAGCAGAAATTATTCATTGTTTATCAGAAATGCAAATTCAACTGAGCATCCTGCATTTTTCGGTGCTAAAGTTGCCAACTTTGCTATCAAGGGAATTTTCAAACTTACGCAGAAGTAGAAAGAATTGCAGAATGGACCCACATGTAACCATCGCTCTGCTCGTACAATTATCAACATTTTGCTCCAACTATTTTTTATTTAATTTTTGTGTTTATCATCCCCCATGCTGAGGGAGATATAGAATAAATTATGTCCTTAAGTAGCTTATCGTCAAGTTGGAGGAACAAGGAATAAGTAAGGAAGAAACAAGTGCTAAAATGCTGACAGTTAAGTCCACAGGAGTTCGGGTCAGGGAGCATCAGCCAGTGCTGACTGGGTGGTCTTGGATGAGGGGAGCCCGGAGTTGAGATTGTGTTAGACCTGATAAGATCTGTATACATGAAAAAGAGATCAGTGAGTGGACTTTCCAGGTAGGGTAACCAGCATAACTAGGCTGTACTCACTTTGACTCTATAAAAATTCTCTCTCTATTAGAAAGCACTCATCTTTCCCAGCCCCCATGCTTCATACTTTAATCATCCGGGAGCAGAGTAGCTGTCACCCTTCGGACTCATATACATTAGGCACTACTGCAAATCACATCATCAGAACCAATTACTCTTGAATGTGCCAGCATAATAGCTATTCGATCTTCTCTGGGTGACTTAATTAACCTCTGGAATGTGCTATCTTTGACATCCTTCAGGAGTTAAATTTTTCTTTGATTAAAAGTAGCCCTGGGGAGAATTGTAAATTGATAAGAGAAACAAAATTCTATTCAGATGGCCAGATTTATGCTAATGCTTATGAAATGCCATGGCTGTTTAAACCTATAGGCATATGTCAAATAGTGCAGAAAAATGCAAGATGATGCTATATTTCTTCTCTTAAATTACATTAACATTTAATATGATCTATTTTTCTATGCAAGTGACGCAAGATGATGCTATATTTCTTCTCTTAAATTACATTAACATTTAATATGATCTATTTTTCTGTGCAAGTGACAATAATACAAAATGTAGGGTCTTGTACATTTAACATGTTCACTCTTTTAATTCCTCTCAATATTAAATGCAACTTCAAATACTAAGGATGCAAATTTGAAAACATATTTTATTGGAATATAATATAGATACAGATCAAGAAATATTCAGTGACCAGTACCCCTACAAGCAGCATCTTTATGACAAGAGAAATCTAAGAATAAGATGCAGGTGTTTTCCAGCTGGTGTACGCACTAGTAGCTGGTGGCCACTGGGGAGGTGGTTGTATTGCCAGATCCGCCCTGTAAGGGCCTCGCTCATCTGTTAGAGCAACACTTGGACTTTCGCAGAAGGATGGTTTTGCATCTGAGACAAGGTAAAGAACCAAAATTTGATTGTTTCCACTCACCTCATGATGAGAACTTTTCATGCAGGACCTTTATAAAAGCTTATATCTTTGATCAAGTAAATTGTGTATAGAAATATATACAATTTTAAAAGTAATTTAAAACGAGATGTGTTTTCCAATTTTTTAATATTGAGTGTATATTACTTAATAACAAAAGTTATTTTAAAATTAGTATCCCTTGACTCTCACAAATGTAATGTTAAGTGAAAGAAGCCAGACACAAAAGAGAGGAATATTCTATGATTCTATTTACATAAAGTACAAAATCAGGCAAAACTGTTCCATGTTGTTAGAAGTCAAGATAGTGGTTACCCTTTGGTTGGGGGTGGGCCCAATCAAAAAAAAAATGTCCACCTATCTCATAAACTACCAGTAACCATAGAAACCTCTACTCGTAGCAAGATCGTCTGTGAATTTGTGGCTTAAATGACCAGGCATAATGGAGGGCACAGGTGACTGTCACATAAACTTATGTACCATAAACTCGACAAACCATGCCCAGCGTTGCTCTGAGATACAGACTTTTCAATCTTTGATTTTCTCTTCAATTTTTAAAATTGTGGTAAAATACACATAACATATAATTTACCATCTTAACAATTTTTGAGTATCCAGTTCAGCTGTATTGAGTATATTCATATCGTTGTACAACCATAACCATCATTTGTCTCCAGAACTCTTTTCATCTTGCACAACTGAGATTCTGTACCCATTAAATAACTCACTATCCCCCCTTCTCCTGGCCCCCGGCAACCATCGTTCATTCTACCTTCTTCAAGATGCAAACTTTTAAAATAAAAAATGTAAACCTCTCTCTAATGCACTCAATCCAG
>NW_007726803.1:210681-211526 GCF_000696425.1 Galeopterus variegatus
CTTCAAGATGCAAACTTTTAAAATAAAAAATGTAAACCTCTCTCTAATGCACTCAATCCAGGCTCTTGGGACACAAGCTTTCCTCATGATAAAGTCATTCTCTGCTCTCTAGGATGAACCCCTGCATGTTATCTTCATCTTTGCTCTCTTCATCTTTACAAAGTTCATCATCCTGATTCTCTGGATCCCCTTTGGTAAAATCAGACCATTTGGGCAGGAAGGAAGAATTACTTGGTTTAAACCTAAGGACCTAGAGAGTATCTCACCCTCAGCCATCTCTCACTTTCATTTCTGGTTCTTCTCATTCCAGGAAATAAATTGCACCCTGGTTCACACCGTGCCTTCTGATGACATAGCAGTCTCCTTCAAACTCCATGAGGCAGGATGGGCTGTGAGTAATTGTTTCCTCCAACCAGGCAATTTCTGACCTTGTTGTATTGTTCAGCCCTTTACCCCTTAATCTTGAGCAACCTCATCCCCACTGACCCAATGGATCTGCTATTAACTAAAAGCCCGATTATCAGGGACTTCCAGCCATGGGTGATTAAGAAGATCAGCAAGTCTCTCCCCCAAAATGCCACCATGAAGCTGGATAAAATTGACCAAAACAACCGTTTCAGCACTCTGATAATAGATCAAAGGCACACAACAATCTGAAAAGCAGTTATGCTTGAAAAACAGCTGAAGTTCATGTAAAAATGGTGGGAGTCTGTGGCATTCTGGCCTGGGGCTTCTCCCATCCCCCTTGCTACTCCCAGCTTGGTCAATGTAGATGTTCTGTGAGGGCAGGGCAAGCTGTGAGTACCAGCAGCACCTCTGCCACAATCAGAGGAGCTGATTCAATT
>NW_007726803.1:212564-214251 GCF_000696425.1 Galeopterus variegatus
GATTATATAAAGCAATAATTATAACATTGTATTGTTGGGTTTGTAACACATATAGATGTAATATATGTGACAATAATACCACAAAGAAGGAGAGAGGAAATAGAGGAATACTGAAGCAAATATTTTTCAGGAATTAAGTTAGTATTAATCTGAAGTAGATTGTAATAAATTAATATGTATATTGTAATCCTTAGATTATAACCCCTAAAAAGTAAATTAAAAATTTTTTTTTTCAAAATTAACAGAGTAATTTAAATGTTACCCTAAAAAATATTTAAAACAAAAGAAAGCAGTCAAGGAAGAACAGAAGAATAAAAAAGACAGCTGACATATGGAAAACAAATAGAAAAATAGCAAATATAAATCCAACCATATCAATAATTACATTAAATGTGAATGGTCTAAATACCCCAATCAAAATGCAGAGATTATCAGACTTCCTAAAATGGCAAGAAAGAGCCAAATATATGCTGTCTACAAGAGACCTACATGCAAAGACACAAATAAGTTAAAAACAAAATGATGGAGAAAGACATATCATTCAAACAGTCACCATTAGAGAACTGGAGTGGTTATATTAATATCAGATCAAATAGACTTTAAGACAAAGAGGGATATTTTATAATGATAAGAAGTAATACATCAGGAAGATAAAACAATTAGAAATACATGTACACTTAATATCAAAGCTCAAAATACATGAAGTGAAACTGATACCTATCTCAGAGATAACTCAGGTGAAAAAGGAGGGGGCAATGTTACTGTCTCCTGATTACTTCAACTCAGATCCCCCCACCTTATCCTGCCAAGTTATATAGCATTTATCACAACATAATTGTAATCATGTGTTTACTTGTTTGGCTCACCCAGAGTCTCATAACCTTATGGATGCCCAGCATATAGCATTTTTTTCTTTATGTCCAGTACATATAGAACAGTTGATTTTTGTAATTAATTAATAAGTGAATGGCATCCCTAGCAGAATGAGACAAGCACAAAAAAAGAAAAAGAGGGTGATATATTCTTGGAACTGTAAGCTTTTCCAAATACCTTCAGTTATGCTTCCCAAACTAATTCCTTGAGATGTTTAGTGCTCAGACTTTACCTATTCTGTTCCATTCTTGAATATTCTGAAGGTGCATTACGGTGTTTAAATCCATTACTTATTTGGCCAGACTTTCATCAATAGCTTCAGGAAGTGATCCTTGTAACTGCACTGGGGAGATGCTGGCCTAGAGTATAGGATAGCTATGAGAGTTTGGTGGGACATGAGCCTGGAGAGGTAGGTGGTAGCCAGGCGAGGGGGAACCTGGTGTGAAGTACTAAGGAATTTGAACTTGGTTCTACAGACTACATAAAATCATTGAAAGATTTTAAACAAGGGAGTAACATTGTCTAATCTGTATTTTATAAGGATCGTTCTGGCAGCAGCATAGGGCACTAATTGGAGGGAAGCCAGGTTAGAGGCAGAGGAACTAGTTGGAAGGTCGGTAAGCCTGGAAATAAACGATGAAAGCCTGGACTAAGGCTATGGCAACAGGAGCAGGGAGGAGAGGCTAAATTAAGAAAACATATTTAGAAAGCAGAACTGACAGGTCTTTGTGACTAATTGTATCTTAAGGTGAGACACAGGGAGGTGTACTTGAAACCTTCCAGTTTTCTGACTTAGACAATAGGCAGGTGTTGA
>NW_007726803.1:215060-221226 GCF_000696425.1 Galeopterus variegatus
ACACAGGGAGGTGTACTTGAAACCTTCCAGTTTTCTGACTTAGACAATAGGCAGGTGTTGATGACATTCATCCTGATGGGGAAAGAAGGGCAGAACTGTGGGGGAAGATGTTTAGTTTGAGGCACCCGAGAGAATCTGGTAGGAATTCAGATGTGGAGCTCAGGAGAAAGTTCTGGGCTAGATGTAAAGTATTGAGATCCACTGGAATACTGGCTCAGTTGAAGTCATAGGTCTGGATGAAGCTACCAGAAAGAGTACAGAGGGTGAGAAGGAAAGTGGCCAGGAGATTGAACCTTGGGGAACACCAATGTGTAAGACATAAACGGTAGAAGAGGACACTGAGAAGAAGAAACAAAGAGGTGGAAGGGAAACCAAAAAGGATGATATCCAGAAGCTAAGGTGGGGGCAGAGAGAATATGATCAAATCAACATCAAATGCTACAAAATCAGAAAGAGAAAAAGGAAGAACAGTAAGCAAAGGAAAGTATCCATTGCATCTGAGAATCTGAATGTAATTGTTACCTTTAGGAGAGTAGTTTCAGTACAGTGCTGGGCTGGAGTGGGGTTGGTTGAAGATTAAGTGAGCTGAATAATGGTGGGTGAAAGAAAGTGAGCCAAGATGCCAGGTACCATTCAAGCTTTATTAAAGAAAGAAATCTGCTGGGCTGTGCTCAGAGTGGCACAGGGCCCAGGGCTGCCCTGAAAATGGGGGACAGCACCAGGTGTGGGGGCGTAGAACTTATATAGTGTTCCAAGGGCTGGCTGATACCATCAAGGAGGGTCATTAAGCTAATGTGGATCGGGGTGGAGAACTGCATCCTTGGGAAGCAAAAGGGGTTTCTGTTTAAGTCAGGAGGCTTCTCATAAAGGGAAGAGGGGAGGGGAGGGGAGGAGGTGGGCAGCACTATTGTGTACTTGGGCTTGTCTAAGGTAGCGCTGGTTATGCTGCAGATCTATTATTCCTGCCTCTTAAGTATAGGAAAAAGGGGGAAAGGGCGGAGGTCTCATTCTTCTGAAGCTACTTCCTGCTGGAGATGGGTGAAGATATGGAAAAAATAAAAGATTTAGGTGGCGGGGTATTGGTTTCATGTGGGGAGGCTGTATTCCTCCAGGAAAGGGTCGCTGATTTTGATGGCCTGATATCCTCCTTGCAGGGACAATTTGGTGACCTTTTGGTTGGTGAAAGCCTGCATATGTTCCTGCAAGAAATTAGAGAAACACCAAAAGAGACAGGGGCCAAAAAGTAGGATCAGGCACACACAGTTAGGGGTCCTAGTAGGGGCATAAGCCAGGGTAACCAGGGTTTAGTGAAATGGTTTAAGTTGTTTTGGATCACCCCGGACTCATTAATGTACTAACAGCATTCCTCCCCCAAGAAGAGGAGGTGCCTTCCTTCTCAGCTGTAAGGAAATAAAGGGCCCAACCGTTCTGTAAAGTGATTGTCATCAGTGAGGTAACCTGTCACTGGAGGGAGGAGATGTTATCTATACTTAGTTCTTCTGAGAGTTTTTGATAGAATTAAGAGGCAGTAGCAGGGCCCACTATGCCAGTTCCAGTTGCAGGAAGGATCCCTGCCCCAATTAAAAGGTACAATTAGTGCCCTACGGGAGCAGGGGCACTTGCTAAGGGGGGGGCGAAGTTAGTCCCAGTCCCGTCTCCATCTCTCCATCTGTCTGGAGGGTGATGTCAGGGATGAGCCAAACGAATATGCAAGAAATCGCGTTGTGGGGGGCAGGCAACAGTATAACATAGTTTTATTACAAAGGAAGTATATTCCGGTTTTAGGGCATGGATGAGGAGGGGGTGAATGGTAGCGTTTGGTGTTAGTGAGGCCGAGTGTGGGCAGGCCCCGCACAATGCTGACAGTCCCCACTGAGGTGAGATTAGAGGAAAGTGAAGAGAAGTTTGTGGAAACATTGCAGGCTGCATCAACAGGGAGCAGGGTGGCCACAAAATGTTTCTCGCAAAGTGGGAGACAGATGAGTCGCTCAGGGACCAGTCTGATTTGCTGAGGACTGTATCATCCCTGCGGACCTGGAACCTCCATGTTCCAGGTAAGGGGGAGCATTGAGATAGGAGGAGAAACACGGGAAGGATGCAAAGGGTTAGGGAGCCAAAGAATTTAAAGGGGACATTGTCACAATGACATTGCTAAGAAGCATCCTACCGATAGGAGGTAAAGGAGTGCAAGGAGAAATCTTCCCACAATGTTACAATCTTTTGGGGCAGCTGCTGCCAATCCTGTAGCAAGTACTAGAACAGATAGTATGATAGTAGCTCTTGTGCGAGGGACGTGGAGCGGGCCTGCAAGAGCGAGAGGATAATCACCAGGGGTAAGATCATCCTTCTTCTAGGATTGGGGGAAGAGTGGAGGTCCTGGAGATTTTCAGTATTGTGGGTCCAAAAATGGACAAAGTGTGAGGAAATGCTGGGTTGGGGGTTGAGCAGGGGGACCCCTCTGGCTTAGGGTTAACAGATTCTTTGGGTAAAGTCTCAGGTGCTAGTTTTACCAAGGATAAGCGATACCAAGGGGGCCTTTCTTAGTACTTTTACTGCCGTGGTGGTGAGAAGTACTGCATCAGGCCCTTACCAGCATGGTGAGAGGGACTTTGGGATTCGGGTTTTAATTTACACTTGCTGTCCTGGGCTTAGTTTAAAGTCTGAGGGGGTGGTGGGGAAAGGATGAGGTAATAGAAGTTTGGCCTGTTCCCTAAGAAGATCCCTAATGCGTGAAAGAGTAGGGAGATAGTGGCCTAAAGGCGATGAGCTGGAAGGGAGAGGTGTGACAGTGAAGGGTCTACCATACATAAGTTTGAGGGGGCTGAGGCCTGTGGGCTTGTTGGGGGGCAGCTCGTAGGTGAGTAAGTAACTGGTGGGGAGGCCAAAATGAGGGACGATTTCTGAGGTGAGAGCATGCGTTACTGCTGTAGCATCCTCTGAAATTCAGGGAAAAGCCTCAAACCAACCTGAAAAGGTATCTACTAAGGTTAGAAGATAGCATGTCCTTTTGTGGGGAGAGTAATATAAGGGCTGAGCAAGGCGTAGTAGGAGTTCATAGCCTATATGAACTGAATTATGGAAATCTAAAAAGATTTACTCAGCTTGTGTAGCAGGGAGGACATAGCAAAGGGAGATAGTATACCAGTTGTCCTTTCTCTGTGCCACCAACTGTTGGAGGTGTTGTATTTCTTGGAGTGTGTATTGGGATAAGGGTATAGGGGCCATGAGAAGGACCTGAGCAGGAGAGGGAAAGTGGGGTCCTGGTGACTGAGCAGCCTGTTTTGTGGTTAGATCCACCAGTTTGTTTCCCTGGGCTATGGGATTGTTGGAGGTTTGGTGTCCACTGCAGTGTATAACCCCAACCTCCTTTGGGAGTTGTGCAGCCTCAATAACTTGTGTTAGATTTACTACGGCATAACCTATCCAGGGGGCAGGTGTGGAGGTGGCACTCCCATCTATAAACCATGTAATGGGATGTGGGGAGATGTGTGAAAAGGGATTGAGAAAGAGGTCTAAAGCCTCCATGCAGTTACGTTTTAAGGTCATTTTGGGAACAGAGTGGCTGGATTTTAAGGGAGGGTGAAGTTTAAAGGAGAACTGAGAATTTTCAATGAAAGTAAGGTGAATAAGTTGTAGGCGGGAAATAGAGAGAATTGACTTGGCCTTATGGCTGACGTCTTGACTGTTGTTTAAAAGTTAGTTTAGAGATTTCTTATGCTAAAAGGGCAGCTGCTGCCAGGCCCATAAACAAGGGCCCATTCTTGAGATGTGGTGTCTAGTTATTTAGAGAGGTTTGTAACTGGGGAGAAAATATCTCCTGCCTTTTGTCCCAAAACCCCAATGGCCAATCTTCAGGTTTTGGTGACTTATAGGATAAAAGGATGAGATAGGTTTGAGAGAGAGAGAGAGAGAGCTGGGGCTGCAAGCGGAGTGGCTTTTAAGAGAGAATGAAGAGAGAATGAATGGGCTTTGTGGGATCTAAAGGAATGGCAGGATCCCCTTTGGCTGCCCCATAAAGTGGCTTTGCTAGCATGCCAAAGTTAGGAATCCACACATGGAGATATCCTGCAAGCCCCAAGAAAGAAAGGATTTTACCCTTCGCAGCAGGTGTAGGGAATTCAGAAATTAGACTCTTGTACTGAAGGAGAAGAAATCTGGGCCTTGCTAGGGGACACTTGATTTCCCCTGGAGGCCAGAAAATTAAGGAGAGCAACAGTGTGGGCCTGTGAATCCTCATAGGGGGGGGGCTACAAAGGAGGAGGTCATTCACATACTGTATTAAAGTGCTGGAGGTTGGAGGAAGTTCAGACAAGTCTTGAGCTAAGGCCTGGCCAAAGAAGTGGGGGCTATCCTGAAACCCCTGAGGTAGTACTGTCCCAATAAGTTGTTGGGAATGGCATGTGTCATGATCAGTCCTGTACTAAATGGTTTGAGCCCTTAGGCTTTATAACCAGAAGGATGGGTGTATTGAAAGGCAAGTGGGTAGGCCATGAGAGAAGAGAAGAAAGGAGTTTGTGTACGACGGGTTTTAAGCCTATTAGGTATTTGTTAGCGATGGGGGACATTTGGGAACAAAAAGGGGTTCTGCAATTTAACAAGGATAGGGGAATGGTGCATAGCAATGGAGGGAGAAGAAGCATCCCATACTAGGGATTAACCTTGTCCGAGAGGGAGGGGAAGGTGGAAGCCCCAGGGGCCAGGTCTGGGGCAGCCTGTAATAGGAGTATTGTAGCTGGAGTTAAAGTGTTTGGGGTAAGAGTAGCTTTGAATTTGAAAAGAATGTCCCATCCCAGTAAGGGGGCTGGGTATTGAGGCATTATTAAGAATTTGTGTGTGAATTGGGTGTGTTGTAGGGTGTAGGAAAGGGGTTTGAGTGACCCATGGGTGGTATTTTGATCCCATGACCCCTACTATTGTGATAGAGGATGGGGTTGTTGGGCCTGCATACTTAGGAAGGGTAAAGTAAATGGCCCCTGTATCAATGACAAAAGAGACCAGCTTACCTGCTAGGAGGCGAGTTACCCTGGACTCACAGTGGTGATCTCCCTGGGGGCCTTGGGCCCTGGGCATCATTAGTCCTCCTCCTGGGCAAAGCTGAGAAGCTCTGGTAAGGACGGCTGTGAAGCCAAAGGCTGTAGGTCGGGGACTGGGCCACTCCCTCTCTGGTGAGTGGCACAGTCAATCCCCCAGTGACCTGGTCATTTGCAGTAAGGACAGGTTATGACAGGCCCATGCCAAGTAGCCCGGTTGACTGCATTTGAAGCAGTTCCCGGGTGGCTTGCCCCTTGAGGCAGCCGGCTTTGGAGTATGTGAGCCTTGGATGGCATTAGCCAGGAGCCGGTATTTGGCCTGATCTCTTTTATAGTTTTTTCGAGTATCAGGGGCTGATTGGGTAATGAGATGAGAGTGTAAGAGGGACATGCATGCAGGGGAGTTTGGATCTATACATGTGTATTCATGTAAAGCCTCAGAGAGGCGGATTAGGAACTCGCTGAGATTTTCAGTGGATCTCTGCATGATCTCTCTAAGCTTGTCGTAATTGACTGACTATTAAGTAGCCTTTTGGAGGCCATAAAGTTAGGTGTGCGATCATATTACCCTGGAGATCGCGATTTCCGTGGCCAGCCTGGTAGTTCCAATTTGGGTCCATGCAAGAAACAGCAATGGCTCCCACAGGCTGCCTATTATTTTGAGCATGTACCTGAGCCACCATCCAGACCTGCTCCCTGTACATGGACTTGGACAATTCCTTCCATCCCAGCCACTTCATGGATGGGTTATAAAAAGCTGGAGCTGAGGTGGGGTTGTTACCTGACGAAGGGGGAGAAGGAGAGGGGTTGGACTGAGGATGAGCGTCTGGAGGCCAGGTATGGGGAAGAGAGAGAAATGTGGAGGGCTGATGGGTGAGAAGATTGATTTGAGTCTGGAAGGAGAGGTAGACCATGAGCTAGGAGAATTTGAGACAGGACAGTTTTGACAGAGAGAAGAACACGTTCAGAGATAGGAAAAGACCTGAATAAGGAATCAGAGATAGGAAAAGACCTGAATAAGGAATCGCTACAGCTTTTGCCGTTTTCGGTGAGTGTCTAAATCGAGTGCCATCTTGTGGCCACTGGGATCCATTATAATGAGCCGTTGTATCTTTTTTTTTTTTTTTTTTTTTTTT
>NW_007726803.1:221786-227798 GCF_000696425.1 Galeopterus variegatus
GCAGGGAGGAGAGGCTAAATTAAGAAAACATATTTAGAAAGCAGAACTGACAGGTCTTTGTGACTAATTGTATCTTAAGGTGAGACACAGGGAGGTGTACTTGAAACCTTCCAGTTTTCTGACTTAGACAATAGGCAGGTGTTGATGACATTCATCCTGATGGGGAAAGAAGGGCAGAACTGTGGGGGAAGATGTTTAGTTTGAGGCACCCGAGAGAATCTGGTAGGAATTCAGATGTGGAGCTCAGGAGAAAGTTCTCGGCTAGATGTAAAGTATTGAGATCCACTGGAATACTGGCTCAGTTGAAGTCATAGGTCTGGATGAAGCTACCAGAAAGAGTACAGAGGGTGAGAAGGAAAGTGGCCAGGAGATTGAACCTTGGGGAACACCAATGTGTAAGACATAAACGGTAGAAGAGGACACTGAGAAGAAGAAACAAAGAGGTGGAAGGGAAACCAAAAAGGATGATATCCAAAAGCTAAGGTGGGGGCAGAGAGAATATGATCAAATCAACATCAAATGCTACAAAATCAGAAAGAGAAAAAGGAAGAACAGTAAGCAAAGGAAAGTATCCATTGCATCTGAGAATCTGAATGTAATTGTTACCTTTAGGAGAGTAGTTTCAGTACAGTGCTGGGCTGGAGTGGGGTTGGTTGAAGATTAAGTGAGCTGAATAATGGTGGGTGAAAGAAAGTGAGCCAAGATGCCAGGTACCATTCAAGCTTTATTAAAGAAAGAAATCTGCTGGGCTGTGCTCAGAGTGGCACAGGGCCCAGGGCTGCCCTGAAAATGGGGGACAGCTCCAGGTGTGGGGGTCGTAGAACTTATATAGTGTGCCAAGGGCTGGCTGATACCATCAAGGAGGGTCATTACACTAATGTGGATCGGGGTGGAGAACTGTGTCCTTGCAGAAGCAAAAGCGGTTTCTGTTTAAGTCAGGAGGCTTCTTATAAAGGGAACAGGGGAGGTGTTTTAATCCACTTTGTGTTGCTATAACAGAAATACCCGAGACTGGGTAATTTATAAAGAAAAGAGGTTTATTTGGCTTACGATTCTGGGACAGCTGCATCTGGCACGGGCCTCAGGCTGCTTCTACTCATGGTGGAGAGTGGCAGGCAGCCAGTGGGTACAAGCAGATCACATGGCGAGAGAGGAAGCAAGAGAGAGGGAGAGAGAGAGGAGGTGCCAGGGTCCTATAAATGACAAGCTCTCGCAGGAACTAATAGAGCAAGAACTCACTCACTACCCCTCCTCCTGCAGGGACAGCATTAATCCATTCATGAGGGATCTGCCCCATGACTCAATCAGTCTCCAACACTGCCACATTGGAGATCAAATTTCCACATGAGTTTTGGAGGGGACAACACATCCAAACTCCATCAGGAGGGGAGGGGAGGAGGTGGGTGGCGCCATTTTGTACTTGGGCTTGTCTAAAGTGGTGCTGGTTATGTTGCAGATCTATTAGTGGGTCGAATTAAAGACCCACCATAGGGAGATGTGGGTAGGGAATGCCGAGGACTCTCCCAAGGATCTTCACTCTGAAAGGAGAACAGGACAGTGGGCAGTAAAGGGGTGGGGATCTTCAGAAATGCTGTTTTTAAAGTTGGCTGACACTTTAAGAGACCACAAGAGCATGCTTATGCCAAGGGGGAAGCCAGAGAGAAGGGGAGGGTAACATCACAGGGGACTGAGCAAGATTGTTGAGGAGGCAGGAGGACAAATGATATAGGTGAGGCCTGTAGGTACCTCATGAGCACCTGAACAAAGGAAACACCCTGGCAATATGGCGCCCTTCCTGGTTCTTCTCCGCAGTTAACAAGCCCGCTGGCGCCAACACCCAAGCCCAACCGTGCCAAACCTCAGCCAGTCACAGGTCAAGGCTCACCTCCTGCCCAGCCCCATCCAGTCAGTTACTGCCCCGTCCACTCTCTCTCCCGCCCCGGAGCACAGCACCCTATCAATGTACGCGCAGTCCTTGAATAAAGAGGAACTTCTCTGGTGAACTGTTAGCCCGAGTCTCGCGTGCTTCCTTCGTCCGTGCATCCCTTCAAGGCCCACTGCAATAGCCCCAACAGTGTTTTCTTATTTTAGTTTTTTCACCATCAATTGCTGAATACCCCTAGGACACGTTTTAGGATAGATTCATTAAATTGGATTGAGAACACTTCTTACGTATTTTTGTACTCCCTACCATACTGTGTTAGATGTGGCAGGTATCCTTACAGTTTTTTAATTCATTAAATCATTCCTCTGAAGACATGTTTTAGGATAGATTCATTAAATTGGGTTGAGAACACTTCTTACGTATTTTTGTACTCCCTACTATACTGTGTTAGATGTGGCAGGTATCCTTACAGTTTTTTAATTCATTAAATCATTCCTCTGATCAGTAGTCCACAGCATCCCACTTTGCTTATGGAATAAAAGTAGAAGATAATTCAAGCCTTTCAGAATCTAGCTAAAACCTAGCTGCCCTCTCCAGCCAGGCTGCTGTGTTGGCTTGCCTGCAAGCGTACCTTCCTCCTTCTGCTGCCTTCTGCCTGCTCACTCCCTATCACAGTACTGCCCCCCTTTACATATAGGGCTACTGAAAATAAAATGTCAATTTATCATGGCCTACGAGGTCCTTTGCATCTGGCTTCTGCCTATTTCTCCAATTGTGTACACAGCCTCTCTCCTGTTCTTTCAACAAGGAAGTACTTTGCTGCCTCTAGACATTTGCCCTTGCTTTGATTGCTGCCTGGAGTGCTCTCTCCTTAGCTCTTTGTGTGGCTGGCTCTTATCCTTCAAGTCTCAGCCTGAAAGTCACTTCATCTCATCCAATGAAAGTAGATCTATACAAAGTGGATCTCACACCCTGTTGTAAGCAATCACAATACACTTTTTATTTCCTTCGAAGCACTAAGAACAATCTGTACCTATTTTATTCCTTTGTTTGTTTATTGTCCTTCCTCTCTCCCCCAACAGAATGGAAGCTCCATGAAGGCTTGCACCCAGTTGTCTTGTCTCCTTCTTATCTCTGGTATCTAGTACAGTGCTTGACAAGTGCTTTAAAAATATGCTTCATGAATGAATGAATGAATGATCACCTCTTCCATTGTCTCAAAACCCAGCTTAATTCCCACTTTCATAGTGATACAGATATTAGCTTATATGTAGTGAGTGCTTACCTTACTCCACTGCTTATATACCTTATCTCACTTAATGAGCCTCCTCCATTTACCTTCTATAACTCATATAGTAGTTATTATCCAGGCCACACATTCTGAATTTAATCACAATTTAGCCTCTTGCTTTGTTATTTAATATATTACATGTATCACTTGTTTGCTCCAGTGCGGTAGTGCACACAGAGAGTTCAAGATATGCTGAGTAATTGAAGACATCCCCTCAGGGTTATACTATTAACATAATCAGAATGTTGATAAGCTGTGTTTACTCTGTCAATACTAAACACAGCCTGACATTAGTTAAAGCAGGGAAAACAGATTTCATTTAGTAACTACTGACAGTAGGGGAAAGAGCTGAGTTCTGTTTAGATTTGTAGAGAAGTAACTGGACCATTTGAAGAAAATGAGTTGGTGGGGGAGGAATGGCAGAGCGTTGGGGAAAGTCAAGGAAGTGAAAAACTACAAAAAGTGGGAAAAGGGGTGTTGGTCCATGTGAAACCCATCTAGGTTTGCTAATTGGTGCTTACTGAAGTTAGGCTCCTACCCTTGCACAGAGTCTGGGAGACAGGGGCCCTATCTTTAGGTGTTGGCTGGAAAAAACAGTAAATTCTTTTGGAAGCCTTGAGTCTTCTCAGGCAGGAATTTTAAGGGGGGCTGGGGTCATCCTAGGGAAGTGGCCTTGCGCTCTTAGAAACTATGTTGGTGTTTGTTCAAGTCTCCAAAGGCCAACTTTTCAAAGAGGGCTCAAAGGAGCCTGATTAGAGTTTGGTCAAAGAGAGAGTCTTTGTCAACTATAAACTTTGAACAAAAAAATCTAATCCAACTTGAAAGTGGACAAACTCCATTCTACCTGTAAAGATGTCAAAAACGGCTAAAGTAAGTTTGAGCTTTGAGGTACAAGATATGAAGTTCGATCCCCTCATTTTCTACTAGAATTTGCTAAAATCTTAATTTTCTAGAAAGGATTGGCCATTCTGTCAAAAATGCCTGCAAAACCAAGTTATTTCACATTGAGAAGCCATAAGAAAGGGTTTCTAGCATTGTTAACTGTTGGGTTTTGAAATATCTGCTTTGCAGAATCCCAAGCTGAAGAGCCCTGCAGTATTGCCAAAGATTTCAGGAGTCCCTTTGCACACATCCAGGCGATGGCTTGGGAAACCTGGAATTTATGGTGATGGATATCGAAGGGAAGAGGCTCCTCCTAAACTTTTCTAGACGCTTCTGCAGTCTGGAAATTCTGTTCCACGTTTCACCTCAGGTTTCAGTTACAACCTACGCCTTTAGGTTTGGGGCTCAGATAAAAAGGAGCACCCCCAGACTCCAGAGAGTCCTCCCTTCATTGTAAAAGATGACATAGGGCAGTCTGCTCTGCTTACACGATCTGGGTGTGGCCCTCCCCAAAGCTGGCAGTAAGATTGGAGTCCCTGAGGGCTCTTATCTGGAGCACTCTACTTCTGAGAGTCATGAATATAATTCCTGAAGTTGTCTCAGGCTGTGAGTACACCCAATGGTGATTTTCTTCTTAGGTTCCACCCTGGAGCAGATATGTACAGTCAGGAAAATGTCACCCAACCTGTCTCTCCCCATCTGACGGGTCAGCCAGAAGCACCTGTCCTACTGGGTGTGTTTCCCTGAGTAGAGCCTCCTTCCTATTAAAGAGGTGTCTTCTCTTAATTAAATCCTAAACTCTACAGACCAACTGTTCATTGCAGTAGAATCTGGGTGACGCTGTGCTTTACCAAGGACTTTGTTTTTTAGTTTCTTCGGTGGTCAGGGAGGTAATTAAATGCCGTGGTTCTGATGACACACAATTTTCCATTCCAGGTGCCTTAAGTTCCTTCTCTGATAAATAGTTTAGCAACGGCCTCTTTGGCCACCATCTGCCTCCCCCAGGAATGGTCTACGGGGTGACCTGTACTCCTCCTGCTGTTTTACAGAGTTCCTGTAAATTAGAAAGAACTCTTGCCATCTCCAGTAATGTCATGATGTAGCTTCTTATGAGAGTGGAACGTGGCTATCTTTTCTTGCTTTAAATTAGGACTGCTGGGGACAAAGCACCATCAAGGAGGCCATGATTTACCAGAATGACATCTTTTCAAAGTTCCTGGGTATCCAACATTCCAGATTGTAGACCGAGTAAGAGGAAAGGAGACAAAATGTATTGTCATGATCTCGCGGGGCTAGTTCTGGCAGAGTCAAGACCTCACCTTCACTCAAGGGCTCAAATTTAGATACCGACGGTTATCTCAAAGTGAGACTGTAGAGTCCCAATGCGTGTGGATCAGTAGATCATCTATAAACTGTAAATAAACACTTAAAATGTGCCCCAATGATTCTGCTTTTGGCCCTGCCTTCCCCCTCCCCCCCCCGTTTAATTTATCAGAAACCAAATAATAATAATAATAATAAGTCTGATCCCGTCCCATCCTCTTGGAGATCCTGCTTCAGGGTCCTGTCACCAGCGGGGGTCGGGGTGAAAGGATGACTTGGGGGGCGGGGTTTGAGCAGCAGAAATTTCAGGGACGGCTCCAAAGCCTCCGCGATTTGGGACCTACGTTCGGGAGGAGGCCGGGGGAGTCCTGACCGAAGAAAGAGCTAGAGTGAGGACCGGGCCGAGGGGACGCCGCACAGCCCCGCCGCCACCTGCACGAGGTCGTGGGGCGGAACCGTGGCGGGCGCAGAATGGGGCGGGCCCTCGTTGGATGGGCGGGGCCTGTGGCAGGACGGGGCGGGGCCTCGGCGGGACGAGGCGGGGCCGTGGCGAGGCGCCGGCTGCGGTAAGGAAATAGGCGCGGTGGGAGAGCAGGGTTGGACCCCGTTGTGGGTGGCGTTAGGCCACTCC
>NW_007726803.1:228110-239019 GCF_000696425.1 Galeopterus variegatus
CCGGACGCCGGAAGGGCGGGGCCTCCGCGTTCCCGGGCGCTGCTGCCGGAGGCCGCGTGGGCCTGGCGGGAAGGGCCACGAGCTGGTCCTTTTTTGTTTCCTTTTTCCTCCTTTCTCGGCTCCTCCGGAAAAGCGGAAGGGACAGAGCAGCGATCAGACCCACCCACTGTGTCCCAGCACGTGCGTGGCCACTAAGGAGCCCATTCCTCCCTGGACCCCACCCATTTAAAGCGGCTTCAGGGTACGCCTGTAGGGATATATCTCCCCAAAGTGAAAAGTTGGTGTTTAGCCGTTTCGAAATTGGAACTTGGGGGGAAGAACGGTGGGAGAACCATAAGGCACTCACGGGTTCTCACACGAGGAACGGCTCTTCCCACGCCCCGTGGCGTGGAGTTTGACGGGCCCTGTACCCTTGGGTTTTCTCCTCCCAGAATTCTGGATGGGAGCAGCTTCTGTCCGTGCCAATTTCACCCACACTAAACGCCTTGCATCCTGATTTTTGTGTCTCTTATACAGATCCTTGACTGTGATGCAGAGCCTTTCAGTTAGCTAGAAGCCTTGGCCCAGCCTCTTGATGCAGCCTGAATCCAGCAGGTGTGAAGAGGAGATCCCTTCCCTCTTGTGGGGTTTGGATCCTGTGTTTCTAGCCTTTGCAAAACTCTACATCAGGGATATTCTGGACTTGAAGGAGTCCTGCCAGGTGCCAGGTATGTGGCTGGTCAGCCTGATGGATGCCCTGTGCTGCATGTGCACCCCTCCTCACCCATCCCCAAAGCTGCAGAAAGCTGGTATTAGGGGCTTTTCAGGAGAGCCTTCCCTGCTGCTGCTGCAGGCTTTGAAAATGACCTAGCCTGCACCCACGAATGAGTTAATATCTATGCAAGGTAAAAACAGGCTTCTTTTTTTTTTTAATAGGTGTTTGGGGAGTAACCTTTGTACTGAGCAACGGAATGTTTTACGTGTATTTGAGGTCTTTCATATTTAAAAATGGCTCAGTTGTTTTTCTTGGGGCCTGCTCTTGGTGGAACTGTGCCACTTACCTGTCCCGGACATGTGACTCTCCTATTAAGCCTAGATTTCTTCTTTGTAAAAATGGGGATTAATCATGCCTCATTTTCTTGTGTGGGTTTGTTTTGTTTTAAATTATAAACTACTTGAGAGGAAGGACATCATCTGTCTTTTTTCACTTGTAATCCCAGGGCCTAGAACAGTGCCTGGAATGTTGTGGGCCCTCAAATAGCAGTTGAAGCAACAAAGCATTATAATTGTGAAAAATATTTTTAAATGTTTTTATTAAAGTAGAGGTTACCAAAGACAGGCTTATCATACCTAATAATATGACAAATATAGTTTGTGGTAGATTTAAATAATTCATGTAGCTATGGGTGGATCATCTCGTGTTTACTGTGTTGAGAAGTTTGATTAAAATCTCTGCTATTTTGGGCCGGCCTGGTGGCGCACTGCTACAGTGCGCCGCTTGGGAGCGCGGCGGCGCTCCCGCCGAGGGTTCGGATCCCACATACAGACCGGCTGCTCACTGGCTGAGCGAGGTGCGGGAGCAACACTGAGGGTTGCGATCCCATTGCCGGTCCCAGTCCGGTACGGGCGCGACACTGAGGGTTGCAATCCGTTGCCGGTCACGAAAAAAGAAAAAAAAAAAAAAAAAATCTCTGCTATTTTGAGTGAAGCTTTCTGGTTAAGGGCCTTCTGAATAGCAAGCTGTGAGTCAGAAGTAGTCAAGAATCTCAAGTATCCACAGTTTTAATGAGGTTTTGTGTGTTTCCAGTTATATGTACAAATATATTTGGATGACTTTTGGTACAGTTTTGTTTTGTTTTTTTTTTAAAAGATGACCGGTAAGGGGATCTTACCTTTTGGCTTGGTGTTGTCAGCACCACGCTCAGCCAGTGAGCTAAGCAGCCATCCCTATATAGGATCCAAACCTGTGGCCTTGGTGTTATCAGCACCGCACTCTCCCAAGTGAGCCACAGGCTGGCCCTGACTTTTGGTACAAATTTTTTTTTTTCCTTTTTGTCTTTTTTTGTGACCGGTAATGGGATCGCAACCCTCAGTGTCGCGCCCATACTGCGACCGGCAACGGGATCGCAACCCTCGGTGTCGCGCCCGCACCTCGCTCAACCAGTGAGCGGACCGGTCTCTATATGGGATCCGAACCCTCGGCGGGAACACCGTCCTCCCAAGCGCTGCACTCTACCGAGTGCGCCACCAGGCCAGCCCCAAATTTTTGACCACACTTTTATTTCCCAATTATTGTTGAAAATGGTCTGTTTATTTCCTTGAAAGGCAGCCAGCCTCCCCCACAGTTTTCCATTTTCCAGAACAGTCTGGTATTCTTCATAGCTCATCTCCTCAAGAAGAAATTAATTCACATCAAATGCCAGCCTTGCTTAAAGATCTTCTGTAGGTGAGCAAGCAAGTGTCAAGGACATGATAGGGGCTTAACTCTTCCTTTGGAGGAAAGACTTTATGATGTATTAAAAACAAACTAACAAAAATGGGGTGGTCTTTGTCACTGGTGAGAATGTTTCAGATGTGTTTTTTAAAATGAAACCTCATGGTTGAAGCAGACATCAACTGTAATTTTACAGAGTGATCTTCTTTAGACTATACTGTAGTTCTGAGGGGTGGGAAATGCCAGTAGTCTAGGTTTTCATTTTGTGTGTTTTTGGTTTAGCTTGCCATAAAGAGAAAACTTGTGACCGCATAAACAAAATAACAAAGGTTAACCAAAAAAGTGACAGAATATAAAATAAATGTGTTGTATAACAATTTGGCTGGCCTTTGTCCTTGGTTCTTGTCAGGTAACCTCTGAATCTTTGAAATTTCCTGAGTGATAGGAATGTCTGTGTTATTCATGGTAGCCCCTTGTACCATACTTGAGTTTATGTTGATGAGGTGTCTCATGCTGGGGCCACAGGCAGTTTCAGGATGGGGCCTGTCCATGCCCAAAAGAACAACAGTGTGATTAGAGGGTTGGGGTTTTGAGCCAGGTCATATCAGCACGCCCCTTTAGGAGGGGAGGTGTGCTAGAGATTGAATTCAGTGATGTGGCCAGTGATTCAATTAATCAGGCCCACATTGCGAAACCCCAGTAAAAACTCTGGACACTGAGGTTCTCTTTATTTGACTCATCCTGATTTGTATCCTTTATTTATAAAACTATAATCATAAATTTAACACTTTCCTGAGTTCTGTGAGTCATTCTAGCGAGTATCAAACCTGAGGGAGCCTTGGCCCCCAACTTTGTAGCTAGTTGGTCAGAAGTGCAGATGGCCTGAGGACTCCGGCAAAACTTGGCACTGGTGACTGAAGTGAGGGCAGTCTTATGGGGGACTGTGCCCTTACCCTGTGAAATTTGACCTAACTCTGGGTAGTTGGCATCAGAATTATGTTGTAAAATTATTGCAAAATGTTAACTCCCTTAATCTGTGAATTTAGGGTTAAACTAATGAAAATATTGTGAAATTTGACTGTAGTAGTTGTGGTGTTTAGGTTTTTGTGTGGGTTTTTTTTTCCATTTTTAAAAAACCGAATCAATTTATTTAAAAAAAAATTTTTTTAGTATCCCAATCTAGAGATAATCAATATATTTTTAATAACCAGTCATAACATATAGAAGTGGCTTTTATTGTTTTAAAACATCTCTGTTCATGTCAGACTTCAATGATGGGTTAAATAATAGTGAATCTTTTATATAAATCAACGTATGATATTTATACTATCTAATTCTAGTGAGTACAATCAAGTGAAATAATGTATTCATAAGAATTACATTAAATGAACCTGTGTTTGAAAAATATTATCTTGGGCATTTTAATGCTGTCAAACTTCAATAAAAGCAGTTATAGCATCAATTAGATAACAGCAGTTAAACTAAACAGAGATCAATCAGAAGTGTTTTTAAAGAGAGAAAACAGGCAAATGTCTTGCTGTGGTCCTGGATGTTTGGGGTCAGCTGCTTGGAATCTGAAGCAAACCTGCCTGTGCCTCTGGATCCCTGAACCCTCACAGCTTGACCCTCCTTTTTTCCAGTCGCTCAAAATACTGTTTGGTGCCATCACATAATAACTGTTTTCAGGCTCCTTGTGAGCATTCTACATGGAGGTGCATTTCATTTCACAAGGGGAGAAAGCATATTAACCAAATCCAGTTGGGCAACATTGGTTTTCTCTTTTCTTCACTAGTACAAGCTTCCTTAAAGCCAAGCTTTTTACTTAGGACCCTGGAAGAAAAGACATCTGAATTTCTTGAGACTTGCCATTTGTGAAAGGCTGATTCTTAACTCTGGAATTTCAGCAAACAACATGCCACTGGTTTTTGACCACCTCCACTCTCCTCCCCCCACCCCCACAGAGTTAATATTTAATGAAGCAGAAAATGTAATCATACATCGTATAGACTTTGCTTTTTTTTTTAATTTTAGGTGTATTTCTTTACAATGGACATCCAATAAGACAGGTAGATATCTTGGGAACTGTCATTGGAGTGAGAGAAAAAGATGCCTTCTACAGTTACGGAGGTAAGAACAATCGTGTTTGAAATTGACATTAGGCAGAAGGGCCCCCCCCCCCCCCATCAGCTGAAAGTCTCATTTCAAGCAGCCCCACAAAGCCCAAGCAGTTTCCTCTTGGAGCTTCAGAGGTGAACTAAATGTAAAATGAGGCAACAGGTAGGCATGATATTGATGCATCCTGTGAAGTGAGAGCTGCTGGGGAGTTAGGAGGTGGAAGAGTTAAAATATAGCAGTCTAGAATCAACAGGACAGACACCTGATACCTGAAGACATAGCTGTAAAAAGCCAAGATGGTAATACATGTTTATATTGATACCTTTAAAAGAAAAGGCCAGGTTAATGTTAAAGTAGACTTCTTTTTTTTTTTTTTTTTTAAAAGATGACCGGTAAGGGGATCTCAACCCTTGGCTTGGTGTTGTGAGCACCACGCTCAGCCAGTGAGCCAACCGGCCATCCTTATATAGGATCCGAACCCGTGGCCTTGGTGTTATCAGCACCGCACTCTCCCGAGTGAGCCATGGGCCGGCCCTTAAAGTAGACTTCTTAAGAAGACAGGGAATTATGAAAAATAATTTTTTTTTTTTTTTTTTAAAGATGACCGGTAAGGGGATCTTAACCCTTGGCTTGATGTTGTCAGCACCACGCCCAGCCAGTGAGCAAACCGGCCATCCCTATATGGGATCCGAACCCGGGGCCTTGGTGTTATCAGCACCGCACTCTCCCGAGTGAGCCACCGGGCCGGCCCTGAAGATGATTGTCTTAATGCTTGTAAAATAACATGTGAGAGGTGATATCTCTCAATCCTTCCGCTTTTTCCGAGAATATTTTTTTTATTCTGAAATAGATCATCTTGTCAGGCATCCCCATCGTGGGTCTATTTTTTCTTTATTTTACCAAAGATATTGTTCCTTTTTTCCTCCAAACAACTCAACAAACATTTAGTAAGTTTCTACAGCATACCCAGCTGTGAGCAAATACATTGTAGTACAATAACATACTTCTCTCCAGATACCAATGATGAAATAATGGTGTCTTTCAGTTTACAAAGCACTTTCACATGTATAATTTCATGTTATTCTCCCCTAATCTTTTCAAGTAGAAAGGACAGATGTTATTTCCATTTTGCAGATGAGAAAATCAAGGGCCAGTAGCTTGCTCAAGGTTCCACTGATGCAGGTTTGTGGGTCTAATCTACAATTTACTGACTCCAGTGTTCTCTATGGTCTCTATATAACTCGATTTGATTTTTCTCTCCCCCAACTCCTCACTCCCTTCCACACCCCTAAATCAGCTGCATCTGGTTTTTCAGATCAAATAAATGAGGCTGTTTGAGGGCTTCAGTCCTGGCCATAGAACCAGGCCAGATATTAGGCCTGTGACCTAAAGGGGTTTCACTTAACTCCTTTTCCCATTATGAAAAGATTAAAGTGACACGTTTGACTCTTCCGCAGTGAGCATGTCCCTCTGAGTGGGTGACATGAGAGCATGACACATCTGTGGGCTGTGGGAAAAGGAAAGGCATCTGAATGTTGAAGTAGTTGAGAACAGAAGTATGGTTGTGACTTCGGTGCTCTTGTGTCCTGTTCAAGTGGAGAGCTGCCTCTCTCCCTACTGTCCTTAAGACCAGCTTGGCTGTGGGGCCACCTGCCAGGTGACCACTCCCTGCCATCCCAGGTCCTGCCCCTCCTGAGTCACTGTGGGCCTGTGCCGGGCTTGCTTTCTGCTCACACTGACTCATCTCACACTGAAACAAAGGGCCAGGGGCCAGGCTGGCACTGCGAGGGTGCCTCTCCCCTGGGGCACTAAAGCAGCCAGACCTCAGGGCGCTGGGCACCAGGCACAGGGTCTGCTGCAAGAGGTCATAAGCCAGGGAAGTCAGAGCATTGGGTGGCAGGGCCTGGAGTGCATCAGGCACCTGGTGGCAGCAACTCAAGTCAGGCCTGCAGTCTTGGGAGGCCATAGTCCAGACCAGAATTACCTCACATTTTCCAGAACAAATGTTCGTGTGCTAATTTTTTTTTACTTTACTATAAATCAAGATTTTCAACTGACCAGAGAAGTGGTGTACCTAGAGGTGTCATACATTTTTAAACACAAAATGTCCCTGTCAATGTTTTTGCTTCTTAAAATGATACTTACTCATTATAAAATAAAATTTAAAACTAGAGAAAATTTTCATGAAGTACATAAAAGTCATATGAAACACTGCAAAACAGACAAAAACAATGTCAGTGTTTGGGTGAACATCCTTCTTAATATTCCTAACATTTTCCTAATATTGGAAATGTAGAAATGCCTTATTTCCATAGTATAATTATTGCTTATTTCTTTC
Source organism: Galeopterus variegatus (assembly GCF_000696425.1). Lineage (NCBI taxonomy): Eukaryota > Metazoa > Chordata > Mammalia > Dermoptera > Cynocephalidae > Galeopterus > Galeopterus variegatus. The sequence goes on from NW_007726803.1 coordinate 234,977, forward strand.
TCTTCTTAATGTTTCTGAAATTAGGCTTACAGTCAATATATGCTTGAAGGTGGGCTTTGTTCCCCACACTCCAAAAGAAACTGCTATTAGCATTTAATGTCTTAAAATAATTTCTGTTAAAATACACTGTTTAATGTTTTATATAAACAGAATTATATATAAGATTTATGGGATATATAAGATTTCTGTTTTATAGTGAGGTGTGTATATCTTTCAACAGCAGTGAATATAGATCTTCATTATAACTTTCTATTCTTATATACTATGTCATTGTTATTTACTTAAATGATAGCATATTTATAAACATTTAGGTTATTTCCAATTTTCAGTATTATAAATAATCCTACAATGAACAGCCTTAAGCAAGACGTATATATCTTTGTGTTTGTTCTGTTTTTCTTCTCAGGATAAATACTGGAAGTAATTGCTAAGACAAAGGATATTTCAAAATGTGATGCATCTTTCCAAACTTGCTGTTTAGAAATTTGGTACTAATTTATATTCTCACTAATAGCATATGAGGGTATCAGTATTTTTAAAATTTGTCAACCCAGTAGTTGAGAATGTATTTAAATTTGCTTTTTTTTTTCATGGCAACTAGTGAATTTAACATATGGACATATTTATTGGCCATTTTTATATCTTCCATGAATTTCATATTTTTTTTCTTTACCATTTTTCTCTTGTTGTCTTGGTCTTTTTCTTATTAATTTGTATCAGCTCATTATATATTAAGGCACCAACCCTACCATTTGGACAATTGCTGTCCAGTATTAGTTTTTGAGTGGTCAAATGTATCAGACTTTTTTTAAAAAATGAGTTCTGATTTTCACATGCTGCTCAAAGAAGTCTCTCCCCATCAACTAACTGTAAAACCAAGGATAAAAGTATTTACCCATATCTTCTCATCTTAAGTTTACCTATTTTATATTTAATAAAATGAAACTCATCTAGAATTTATTTTATATAAGAAGTATTCTTCTCAGCTTCTTCTTTTAACACAGATATAAGCCAGCAATAAGATAATTTTGCCTTAATATTCTCTATTATGTGTGCTTTTACAACAGTCTGATTGATGATTTTTAAAAAATTATGAGACCCACTGACCCCAGGCTTAACTACCTCTGTTCTGAGTTTATCAGAAGTTGGGCAAGGAGAAAATGGCCATCATCCCATAGCAAACATCTCCAAATTCCTGTACAGTTAAAGTCCACGAGTAATGAGAAATGTTTCATGTGGCTTTTTTTTTTTTTTCACTAGGAGTAAAATAAGCCAGACCAGTATTGTTTTTGTGACCGGGATATAATTATATTCTTTTATGAAAATAAAATTGTGCCCTTCTGTCATGGTTTGGCGTTCCTTATATCCCCTGCAGTGGTGAGGACTGGGCAGAAGCCCTTCCACAAAGAGAAGCCCAGGCCACGCAGCTTGGGACGCTTTGTCTTGGTAAGTCAGCAAGCTAGTGAAAGAGAAATGGTGACAGAAGCCTATGCTCTAAGTGGCTGTGTTTCTAACCACAGACTGTGTGATGCTATCTTGTTTCAGGATGGGAAAGAAAGGCTGATTTTGTGTGTGAGCAGTCATTGAGGTTTTTGCACTTAACTTCCTGAGGACACCATTTTTATTAGAGAGGTGTAGGCAAGAATCATTAGTACCCTTGAGGTAGGGTAAGTGAAACCATTGGGCTCATGTATTACACTGACAAGTGCAGACAAGCAGTTCATATTGGTGTATGGTGAGAGATTGTTTCTACAGGTGGAAGGAGAGTTTGATAAAGGATTTGCCCCTCCAGGATCTTGAAAAATTTCATTTTTCAGTATGGCTAAATACAATGACAACATGCTAATTTATTAGCTGTGCCCAAATCTCTCTTCTACCCTTTACGCCTTCTTGCAGTGGATGATAGCACTGGAGTTATAAACTGCATCTGCTGGAAAAAGTTGAGCGGTACCGAATCTTCATCAGGTAATTTTATTTGCCACCATCCTTTACTTTTCCACTAACCAATTGATTTTTCTCAAGATAACTCATCGGAACGGCTGCAGGGCTAAATTTTCACATTCATCTGCTGGCGAGTTACATTGATCGACTTGGAGCACTGTGCCCAGAGCTTTGCTGCTCTGAAATCTGACGTGGGGAGCTGTTTCCCCTTCCTCCCATCTTCCATTTTCTTCCTCCCATCTCTCTGGTGCTCACTTCCTCCTAAGCCTATGGCAATGTGAATAGGTTACTAGGAGTTTCAGTAGTTCATTTTTACCATGCCAGTTACTACATCAAGATTTTAGCATAGGGCCTAGCCGTGGCGCACTCGGGAGAGTGCGACGCTGGGTGCGCAGCAGCGCTCCTGCCGCGGGTTCGGATCCTATATAGGGATGACCGGTGCACCCACAGCACTCACTGGCTGAGCGCAGTGCGGCTGGTCTCAAAAAGGACAAAAAAAAAAAAAAAGATTTTAGCATAATTGTTGGTCAGGTTGGAATCCCCTTGTTTGTCGCATATCACTTGACCAAAGAAGATTTTGAAAACTGCTCCTCCCACATGGATGGCACTACCTTCTATGCTGCCATGATCCAGATTTTATGAAATCTCTAATATGTTCAAAAAAATACACAAGCATTCTAAGATTGATGAGAAGGTAAGTTAGGATTCCTTTGGAAGTTAGTCATTAAGGAGTATAAACTGAAAAAGAACTTTAAAATTGCATATTGAACACATTCGACTGTAGCTGAAATAACATTTGGAGTTATTTGAATATATTTTAATCTTAAGTATTTTGTAAAGTTATGTTCATAATATTTAAAAATATTGTGCAATATTGCTGGTCATTTTTGGCTCCAGAGAAACTACAGAAATTGGAACCTTGTTTTTCTCTGTTTTGTAGTATATACAATGTGGTGCCATAAACAATGGGGTTATTCAGTGAACGTTGCCTGCTCTGATCACTAATGTCAAGTGTCTACTAATGTTATATGTGGCGGGAATATCTAATGCTTGGAGTGGTGTCTTTTTTCTTTTTGCCATTATCTATTAGGATCTCAACTTCCTAGTTTGACTGTACCAGCTAGTGGAATGCACATTTGCTTAATTTTCTGATATACTTAAATTTAGAATTTAGCCATCTGTTTCACCCAACTTTGGTATTCCCATTCCTAATTGGGGAACATCTAAATCTGTGGCTATTTAGGAAGTTTTGTAGATAAATTTAAGAGAGACAATAGGTTTTATGCAGATATTTCATAGGCAAGAAATAAACCTATAAGACAATCAGATATCTGGATTTTCATATACAGTGTACCTAGCATATTTGTTTTAGTCTGTTGTGTGCTGTTATTACAGAATACCTGAGATTGGGTAATTTATAAAGAATAGAACTTTATTTCTCACAGTTCTGGAGGCTGGGAAGTCCAAAATCAAGGTGCTGGCAGGTTTTTGTTTTTTGATAAGGGCCCAGTGTTTGCTTCCAAGATGGTTCCTTGAACACTGCATCCTCCAGAGGAGAGGAATGCTGTTCCCCACATGACAGAAGAGCAGGAGAGAGAGAACCCACTCCTGTAAGCCCTATTTTTTATAGCAACATTAATCCATTCATGAGGGCTCTGCCCATTAGGCCCCACCTCTCAACACTGCTGCATTTTGGCTTAAGTTTCCAACACATGAGTTTTGGAGGGGACAAAAACATTTAAGCCATAGCAGCATTAAAATCGTTTTCAGATGTATGGTTATTGTCACAGTCTTCAGTCAGTGGTGCAGTTTGAACATGTATACTTGTTTTATATGGAAGGTCAGCAAACTTTTTCAGTAAAGGGCCATATAGTAAATATTTCCTGCTTTGTGGACTTGCATTTGGTTTGCATTTGGACTGTTTAACATTGCCATTGTAACACAAAAACAGCCATAGGTAATACATAAACAAATGAGCATGGCTGTGTTTCAATAAAACTTTATTTACAAAACAAGTTTGCAGGTGGATTTGGCCCATGAGCTGTAGTTTGCAGTCACCTTTTTGAGACAACATTTTCATTTTCAAAATGAACTTTTTTTTA
>NW_007726803.1:239276-297063 GCF_000696425.1 Galeopterus variegatus
CCATAGGTAATACATAAACAAATGAGCATGGCTGTGTTTCAATAAAACTTTATTTACAAAACAAGTTTGCAGGTGGATTTGGCCCATGAGCTGTAGTTTGCAGTCACCTTTTTGAGACAACATTTTCATTTTCAAAATGAACTTTTTTTTAAAGAAATGACATCATCAGGAATATTACATAATTCTTATATTTAGTAATTTTTTAGATCAACAAAATGGCTATTAATACTGAGATGGAGGCTTTTAAAATAACAGTAAGTAGATGAATACTCTCAGTGGGTAGCCTTAATTTGAAATTGCTTTGTGAATATAAAGAGAGGGTAAGAGTACAAGGAGAAAACCTAAAAATGATTCTCATCATGTTACCTATTAAGTGATATTTTTAAATTTTCCCCAACTTGCCCATTCTCTTTTTAATTTAATTGCCCTCAGTTTAAAAGCTTTCCATTGGAAAGTGGCCAACAAAGACTAATTTTCTTAAACAAAATTTAGTCTGAGTCAAAATCATGTTTTAATCAGTTAAAGTATAAGAATATAATGTTAACTCCTATAAATGTCACATTGAATGTACCATTTGGACTTAGCTTATGAGCGAAGTTAAGAAAGCCTGGCCCTTGATATTAGAATTTTAAAGGGGATTTATCTTTCACGACGGAATAGACTACTTAAAAGTGAATTTCTGTTAGGCTCCAGCTATCTCCTTGTGTTCATTAAATTACACAGCTTGAGCCTTCATTTGACGATTTGGCTCACCTTTTAAATGAAAGCTGAGCTTTTTCTCAGACCAGTCTTCAGTCTGACAATTTCAGTGGTGCTATATGAAGCATTTATTATCACCTATAATGTCTGCATAATGGCATGAAATCTGTACATACTTTTAAGATGTAGCCTAAGTTGAAGAGGACCTGGGGATAGGAGCACAGATGGAACAGCCTCTTAAAAAGTAGTGCAGTAGTTGGGGATTTCCTGAAGAAAGCCAGTAAGCTGAGCAGCATTAATGCTGACTGTGTCTAGTTTCCTAGGTCTCGATTACTACATACACAAAGTCCTCTGTGCTCCCTACATTGCAGTTTTCTTTGATAAAATAGATGTGTTAAAAGAAAATTGAAGAGCTAGCCAGTTGGCTTGGTTGGTTACAGCGTGGTGTTATAACACCAAGGTCAAGAGTGCCAATTCCCGTACCAGTCAGCTGCCAAAAAAAAAAAGAAAAAAGAAAAAGAAAGAAAATTGATGCCTATGCAGATTATAAAGCCATGACTGTCAAAATTGTATTAAGTTAAAAAGCAGAAAATTTGATCAAGTGACCAAAAGAAAGATTCCCTTCTTTCTAGAAACCCTATTATAAGACAAACCAGAAATAATACAACAGAAGCATATAAATCAGCATTTAACAAATGCTGTTGTTTCTGGTAGATAGCAATATTTAAAAAGAGTCAGGGCTGGCCAATTATCTCAGTTGGTTAGAGCGAGGCCTTGTCATACCAAGGTCAAGGGTTCCGATCCCCATACCAGCTGCCAGTAAACAAAACAAACAAAAAAGAATGTTAACTGTGTTTCTATCTTGCAGCTTACATAAAATAACGCAAAGAAGATAGACTTGTATATTTATCCCAATAAATATGTTACACTCTCTTAAGACCCCAGCTGTTAAGGCACCGAAAACCATCATCATCGACAAGAATGATGGGACTCAAAAATCAAAAGATTCTTTGCAGACTTTTCTGCACTAAAATGAAATCAAATAAACATAAAAAAAGAAAGCAATGGAATGGGGAGAGTTGTGTAATAAGCATAAATGATAAAGCTTCTCTGGAGTTTTTAGGAAACTAACAAAGTTAAGGAGATGGGCTTATTTATAAAGAAATACAGAGAGTAGATCATCTCATATAAAAACACATAGCCTCCCTTGCAATTTAAAGGCAAAATAAAACATATGGAACCATTATATATTTGTTAAGATATTAAAATTCCAAATGACTGAAGCTGGTGTAGAACTGTGAGCACACAAACATTGCTAGTAACATCATGTGAAAACAGAGTGGTTTGATTATGTTTTTTCTTTTTTTTTTTTTAAAAGATGACCGGTAAGGGGATCTTAACCCTTGACTTGGTTGTCAGCACCACGCTCAGCCAGTGAGCTAACCGGCCATCCCTATATAGGATCCGAACCCGTGGCCTTGGTGTTATCAGCACCGCACTCTACCAAGTGAGCCACGGGCCGGCCTTGATTATGTTTTTTCTGACAAACATTCTGACACTAGGTAATGGACTGTAAACCTGTTTGTATTTTTTACCCAGTTCTCCCCAGTGAAAGACTCCAAAGAAAACAAAGTAATTTTGTCTAGAGAGTTTAATCATTCATTATCACAAATAGCTTATATTTATTATTTCCTATGGATCTGGCATTGTGCTAAGTTCATGATGTAAGGATAAATTAAATCATACGCAACAACTCTATGTGTGATATAGCCTCTGCCAATATCTCCACTTCATAATTGAGGAAACTGAGGCTTAAGAGTAGAGAGGAAACTGAGGCACAGTGAAGTTAAGCAACCTACCCAAGGTCACACAGCTAGTGAGAGGTAAACCAAGATTCTAGTAAGATCTTTCTGACTGCAGTATCTGAATGTTGACGTCTAAGCTGTACTCTCCCCATGCAGTGCTAGTGACAAGAACCCAAATAAAAGATTATAAAAAGGGGGAGGAAATATTTAGTGAGACTAGCTAAATAACTGGCATATTAACAAGACAGAATGCTATATTGTTATATAAAGTACCGAGTTGTGTGGATTCTGTGGATACATAAGTGTGTTGGAAATTATGCCAGGCAGAAAAGCAGAACACAGAATCTTTTACACACATCAGCTATAAATATGGAAAATAGGAGCATCTTCTGGGGCAGGCAGCAGAGAATTTTACTTTAGGCAAGTTGCTTGATCTCTGTGACTCAGTTTCCTCATCTGTAAAATGGAACTAATGATAAATAGGAGCAGTTGTAAGGATAGGATGTGTTAACAGATTATAAAGTCCTTAGAACAGCACCTGTAGTACCCAAATATCTGTGGCTGTTCTTTTTATTTAACTAATACAATTTGGAAGTAAAATTGAGTGACAGAAATTATTTAGAATTGAATGTGCATTGGATACTTTTCACCATGAAGTTGCTTAAGTTTATAGTTTTGAGTGGAAGTGTGTGTGTGTGTCTGTGTGAGAAAGACAGAAAGAGATAAATTAGCCTAGTTCTCAAGAGACAAGCAGTGAGAGATTAGGATGTTGAGCACCTAGGTGGGGCTAGTCTCCCGCAAGGACACTTTAAGGTATTGACACCAAATCCAGCTGAACTCACCGTGCAGAGTTCAGCTCAGGACCACATAGAGCCCTTTGACTGCACTGACAATGCAGGGGTAGGAGAGAAGGCATTGACACCGTATTGGAACTCAGCCACTTGGCCTTGGTCCAGATTCTGTTCCCTTCCCTCTCCTTTTGAATAATTACAGCTTAAACCTTTTATTCAGTAGAGGATTTCAAAAGGTTACATGGATTTCCTATAGTAGAGATACTAATCAGAAGTATAATAAATAAGGGTATTGTATTGGTCTTACCCTGAAACTATCACAAATGTGGTGAGTGATTGTGTTACAACTTTCTCTCTTTCCTTTGGCCCCAGCAACCGCAGCTGCTCCCAGTGCAGCAAGAGAACTGAGCTTAACCTCACAGCTTAAGAAGCTGCAAGAGACCATTGAGCAGAGAACAAGGATAGAATTTGGGGACATTATCCGAATCAGAGGCTACATCCGCACATACAGAGAAGAGCGAGAAATTCATGCCACGGCTTACTGTAAGCACAAGATATTGCTGCCAAATTATTTGTTATTCTGGGTGTGTGTCCAGTAAACTCTTGTTTACCTAAAAGTCAAACTTCCAAAAGTTTAGATAAGAAGATTTAACTCTGTTTAATGGGGGAAATTATATTGCGTAACATGCTTTCTTTAGAAAAGCAGTATTTCTTAATCTTATTTTGAAGAGAGGTAATTATAAGTTGGGAAAGAAAGTGGATTATTTACTATGTATAGTTGGCAAGTTTATTTGGACAACATAGTAGAGTTTCCAAGGTACTTTGAAGTTAGACTAAGTGTCAATCCATTAGGGCACAGTGTTGATATTCTTCAAAATGATGGAAATTTCTTTAACGACATTGAGTCCATTAACTCTAAATGAAAATAACTAACCAGAAATATGACAGTCCCACCTCATCTTCCCTCCATACTGTGCTGGCTGGTTTTCAGGTGGAAGTCTCGAGGCCAGCCCCTGTGGTCCCCATGGGAAGAGATGCATGAACACTCACCAGTGCACTTTCCTAGCCCCAGCCAGCTCCCCAGCCAAGCCTGTGTATTGCATCTGGTCTCACAGGATGACTGGGAACCATTTAGTGCCTCTGGATTGTATGATCCCTGAACACCCACAAGGGAGGACACCCACCAAGTGCCTCATTTACTGTTGTCCTAGCAGCAGTTTGGACATGGGAAAGAACTGATCTCAGTGTCATTTCTGTGATGTCTCTTTCATGGTGGTTTCTTAGATAAAGTGGACGATCCAGTGTGGAACATTCAAATTGCAAAAATGCTTGAACTGCCCATTATCTACAGGAAGGTTTATGACCAGCCTTTCCGCAGCCCAGTTCTAGAGAAAGAAAAGGCACTAAGGTAAGTTATGCCCAACGACTGCTGAAAACGTGAGCATAGCAGTACGGCCAAGCAGCAGGAGCCCAGACGCCAGGGTTGGCCTGGGTTCAAATCCAGAATGGTCCACTCAAGTGCTGTGAGGCTCTAGGCAGGTCCTCTAATCCTCTGTATGCCTCAATTTCCTCACTGTAAAGTGAAGATAATGATTGTACAAATGTCCTTAGGTGGTTGTGGGGGAAATATACATGTAATTGGAGTCACTGAAGGAATACAAGAGGGAGCAGGGAAAAATATTTGAAGAAATAATGGCTGGCATTTTTCCAAGTTTGATAAACACTGTACACTCACAGATCCAAGAAACTTGGTGAACGCCAAGGCAAGAACCTGAAGAAAACTGCACCAAAGCACATCACAATGAAAATACCACGCCATTGCACATCATAATGAAAAATCTACAAAAACTACACCAGCTGTTCTCAACCAGGGATGATTTTACTCTTCCATGTGGGGCCGGGGGGGGGCAAAACCCAGGAGGAATAAGAATAATACATATTTGCAAGTGTATGCGTGAAAGAACTCAGAGGAGATACAGAGAGCCACTAGCAGTGGCTCCTAGGAGGTGGAGGCAGAGGAGGACAGAAAGCACACTTTATACTATATATTCTTTAATTTTTTTTAACATGTGAATATATTTCCCTAATTTTAAAATTGTATTTAAAAAAAGTACAAATTATAGACCTGTATAAAATAAAAAGTGAAAATTCTCTTTCTGTCTCCTACCTCAGCACCATTCCCCAGAGGGTTACCACTATTCATAACATGTGAATATATTTCCCTAATTTTAAAATTGTATTTAAAAAAAGTACAAATTATAGACCTGTATAAAATAAAAGGTGAAAATTCTCTTTCTGTCTCCTACCTCAGCACCATTCCCCAGAGGGTTACCACTATTCATAGGCCGATGTGCATGAATCCTTTTAGACTTGTTTTTCCTGTGCACACACAGCACAAATATTTGCCCATATGTTTTGTGGATTTTTTTGTGCTTCTTTACAAAAACGGGAGCATACCTTACATGGTATTCTGCATCTTGACTTTTTTTCTTAATCTGTCATGAATATGTCTCTTAGTTCCTGCAGTTCAACCTCATCATTTTAAGCAACCACATGAATATTCACTGTATGAATTACCCTTTATGTCAAAAACAAGCATCAGGGCCGGCCTAGTGGTGCACTCGGTAGAGTGTGGCGCTCCTGCCAAGGGTTCGGATCCCATATAGAGACCGGTCCGCTCACTGGTTGAGCACGGTGGGGGCGCGACACCGAGGGTTGTGATCCCGTTGCCGGTCGCGGTACGGGCGCGACACCGAGGGTTGCGATCCCTTTACCGGTCACAAAAAAAGACAAAAAGGAAAAAAAAAAAAACAAGCATCAATGTAGTGTTGCATTTTCTAGCTAACTTTCTGTTTTATCCATGCCAACAAGGTGATGGTTTTCTACAGAGCGTTTTAAAACTTTACCCAGCAGCAATCCAGGTGCCTTGGACCTTGCCAGTCTCACATCTTTGCTGAGTGAAAAAGTGAAAGAATTCCTCACAGAGAACAGAGTGCAAACCTTTTACCAGCAGGAGCTGGAAATGGTGGAGTCTTTGCTGTCCCTTGCCAATCAGCCTGTGATTCACAGGACCTGCTCTGACCAAGTGAGTGCAACATGACCACGTGAGAATTCCAGTTCCCCACCCCAAATGTGCAGCTGAAGGGTGTGGGTGAATGTGACCATAGCATCAAGACTCACAGGGTGGACCCAGGCAATAGAAGTTGTGATTCTATAACGTGTCATTTCTATTCTGGAAAGGTCATTGACCACTAAGAATCTGAAATGAAGCTGGACCTGCCTTTTTTCCCTCCTTACTTAATTGCATTACGTTTAATCTTTGAGTAGGAAAAAATAGTCTAAGGTTTATAGTACTCAGTTGGTAGTACTCACTGAGATGGGTATTTAATCTCAGCAGAAGCCAAGTGAGGGGAAGGTAAATGAGAGGAGATAATTATCCTTCCAAGATTATTTATTGATCAGCAAGGTGATTCTTGAACTTGAACAAAGGTTTTTAATGACTTGCCCTCTCTTCACAAGAAGGTTGAGGAGTTTAAATAGTGAGTTGTATTCAGTCTGGTTTATAAGTAGAAATTTCAAGGAACACTTAAGTAACTTTTTATTCCTCTTGGAAAGAGCTGTCCCCAGGTTTTCACCCCTAATGTTACAGGTGAGCTTGTTTGGTTGTTTGGTGTTTGCTTGGAATTAAGGATTATTTGAGACTTCGTTTTTAGGCTTTCCCTTTCATTACAGTTCTTAGGTTTGTTGTTGTAACACGACTACTATTTGTTTATTTTTATTTATTTTCTTTATCCCACTGGGGAATGATCTCAGCTTAAGTGTGACCCTCTTGCCCTCCCTGACCACCTGATGTGATCGCCACGGGGTCCCTCACTGTTGTCTCCCTGTTTTCATATCTGTGATGTCACTGGTATTCATAGGCTTGCCTGCCCGTTCCTCCAGCAGAAATTAAGTTCTGTGGGAGCAGAGGCTTCGTCTGTCTTGTTCTTTGCTCTCTGCCCAGGGCCGAGAATAGGGCTGACATAAAGCAGTTTCTCAATAATTATTTATTGATTGAAGGAATGAATGGTTTTTAAAAATTCCAATAGTCACAGAAAGTATATGGTGAAAAGTAAGTTTCCTTCCCATCTTCCCTCCCACCTCCTTTTCCCAGAGACAAGCACCATTACTAGCCTCTTGAATATCCTTCTGGATAGAGTTTGTGCATATATAAAGTAGAAGTAGTTGTATCCCTTCTTTTTTACACAAATGGTAGCATTCTGTAGTATACTGTAGACCTGGCTTTTCATTGAACAGTATGTCTAAGAGATCCCTTCCCGGCAATACATATCTTTTGTTACATGGACCATAATTTATTTAACCAGTTTCTCCAGTCCTGGATTGTTTAGATGTTTTCCAGTCTCTCTCCATTACCATCAAGGCTACTATGAGTACCTGTGCCAGGAAACAAGTTGTTCTTCGTGATTCTGGTGGGATACAGGTCACCCTCCCAACCTCCGAGGAACCTGTGCTTCTCAGTTTTGTTCTTGTACCTAATGATCTGTGCCTGGCAATAGGCTTATGTGCCCAGTGACCCATGCTTTCACACAGGGAGATGAGGGATAGCATTTCAGAAAGCACCCAGTGGAGAGGGTCACATCTGGGTGCTTTATTCTTTGCCAAGGTTGCTTCTACACAGTTGCATCTGTCCAGGGAGAGCAAGATTGACCTTTTTCCCATTTAATCATGGGAAAATCATTTAATCATTTAGAGGAGGTTCAGAGCCAAATTGACCTCCTAGGGTTTCTGATGGCTCTGTTGGTGTGTTTGGAAGGAAACTTTAAAGCTTAGTGAAAACTACATTCCTCACATGAAGCAGCTCCTCTGTGATAGCTATAATCAGGTAAAGAGACTTAAGGACTCTTTGAGGACTGAAAGCCTCCTCCATTCAAAATGATTGGTGGGGAACTTTTGGTTTGATATCTTTTTGAAAACTCTTAGTGTGCTTAGAGTAGAAACTTGTGTCTGCCCAGTGCTATGTGTTTAAAAAGAAAGGAATATGGCACTATGTTTGTTTTGTCTTTGGAAACTATTTTTTTTTTCACCAATTATGAATTAGTCCCTCACGTTGCTCTGGGTGGGGGAGGTCAGTGTCATTAAATTGAATTCTGTTTGAGACCTGGGAGACTAAAGAAGCTTGACAATGATGGTGAAACCCTAGATCCTTTGTCACTTTCTGTTGTCATACCTATGAAAGCTTAACAAAAAGTCATTGTGATGGTGTCATAGTTTAGAGGCAGGCAGAGAGCGGGTTTGAATGTTTTCTCCTTTTCTTTGTTGTTCCATAATGGCCTTTCTTAGCAAATCCAGAAACATGATAAGCAGACCTTGCAAAACCATTGTTTCTTTGGCAGCTGGATGAATGTTGAGTTTATTTGGAAATGAAGACTATATATATTTCAGGGATCCACCCAGTTCCTGACCTGAGATGGAGAGAGGCTTAGTAAGGCTCTGCACGTTCAGCCGGTCGCTGTTTTTTTCTGTGAGCAATTTTGGTTTCCTGAATCTCGAGTCTGTCATTGCTCTTTCAAAAAAGACAAGAAAGACACAGACCCAAGTCCAAAAAAACCTGCTGGTGAGAAGGTGATGGGAGGCTTTCCCCTTAGGACTGTGGTCTTTATAACCAGGCCAGGGAGATATGTCCCGAGGTTAGCTGAGGCAAACATTTTTGGAAAGGAAGCTTCACACACTGTTTCTATTTACAAAAGCCATTTCTGGTGTGTCCTTCTTGTTCACAGCTGAAACCCTGAAACTGTGCTTTTAATTTCCTGGGCCTAGCTCTGTCTCCTACTACTTGTTCTTACTGAAATCTGGGAGGAGGAACCAGGCATTTCATGTGGTCTGGAGATAACCAAGAGTTGTTTTTAATGACAGGAATAATAAATAATGTGACAATCATTTCTACGTAGTTTCTAATTTACTTCCATCTTACTAAGAGGCGTAATAAACTTGACCCTTAAGGTCCTTATGTTAAATTGACTACCTTAAAGATTAAGTAGTTATAAAGGTTTCTTAAGGAGTGTGTATCAGGTTGATTGCACATCCCCTAAGAGCATTCATGTGTGAAATTACTTAAGGCTTTCCCTTAAGCCCCTGTGAATAAAAAGATGTGTGGCTGAGGATTTCTAGGTGAGGTGTTATTCGAAACACACCTAGACAGCTTCTCTGAGAGTAGGAGTCATCAGGTATTTCTCTGCCATATTCTCCCTTCAGAGAACAGGCACTGTCATAAGCTGGGATGTTTGTTAGTCTTTAGGCCCCAGTGTTCTAATGACCACGTTCTCCAGTTTGTTCTGTTAGGAAAAACTCAACCTATTAATTTAATTAAGAGTGTTAAACTGTCATCTTTAGCCCAGGTGAGCACATTTGTGAAACATCACTGGAAGCTGTTAGATTAACAGAATGCCTTAGAGGGCCTCCTCTAGAATGGTTTCTTTAGGGATGGAATTGTCAACATTTGAGACCATTTGGGAGTTCTTTCCTTTCCCTGTCACCTTGAGGAAATGTCATCAGCAAATCTCAACCACTCGCTCTTTTTCAGCATCTGTGGGTGCTGCCCCCAACAGCCCTGGTAAGTACCTTTCATCAGAGGTAGGACCTCACCTTCAAACACTTTTTTGGAAGCTTTGCCATGTTTCTTTGGAGCGCTGATCTTTTTAATATCTTGACAGATTTCTGTCACATTAAAAATGGAGCTGAACATCAAGGTCAAGGGTTTGGATCCCCATACCGGCCAGCCGCCAAAAAAGAAAAAAAAAAAGGATCTGTAGATCTCTACCTTGAAGGACAATTGTTGTTCACCATTTTCTTTGTTTTGGGAATGAATGGAAAATCCCTAATGGAATAATAAGGATACAGCCTCTCTAATGGGGTATTTATTGCCATTCATCTCACAAATATTTTCTTGGTCAGCTACTGTGTGCCAGGGAGGACATGGCAGAGATGAAGTACAGAGTCCTCACCTCAAGAAGCACAAAGGCTGGTTAACCAGGATGGGACGTAGCTGTCAGCCTAGCTTCCTTGGGAACAAGAAATGGGATGACCCGGTACCTTGTCTGGCAAACCCATCTCTTGGAGAAGGGAACAAATATTGAAAGGGAGGAGATGGAAAGCCAACAGCAGCAGAGACTCCTTCCCGGTGGAGTCCTGGCTTCACCCCAGGCCCGCACTCTACTTTTAACCCATGGGCCCACCCTGCGAGGTCTCTGCACGGCTGTTTGCCTCTATCGTCCTCCTCTTAAAATAAGGAGACAGCTTACTACTTACCGCATGCTGGAATCCCCAGATTACTTCAGTATGTGTAAAATTCTTTGAAGTCCTTAGGAAGAGATTGTATATAGCCACGATTTTATTTTATTTTATTTTATTTTATTTTTAGATCTTTTTTAAATTTTTATTTATTTATTTTTATTGAATCAAAATTGATTATACATATTTTGGGGGTTCAACATTGAGATATATTGATCAAATCAATATTACTAGCATATATATTCTTACAGATCCTAATTCTTTATGTCCCTTGACAAATCCCTCCCCATCCCCATTTCCCTCCCCCCTCTAATCACCCTAGATTTCTTCTCTCCCTCTGAAAGAATAATGGTTACTCTGTTGATTTGCTGCCCAAATGATCTGTCCAATGCTGAGAGACATGATCAGGTCCCCCAGTACTATCATAGAGCAGATGCCTCTTCAGTCAGTATGAAATGGGCTCTGTGGAGACAGACATCCTCCTCCTTTCTTGATCTCTGCTGGTGACTCTCCTTGTGTCAACTCACTCCAATGGCTGGCGGACCATCTGCGTGGTGGTTGTGGCGTCTAGCTGCCTTGGCGGCAGCCATGGTTATAGTGGTGGCTGAGGTGGGCCACCCACACGGAGGAGATATTTTTGGCCTGCTTCGTAGTGCTGGCAGTGTGCCTGGTTGTGGAGAGTGTCTGATCCCCGGTTCCATCCCCCGGTCCCCAAGTGGGTCCCGAGGCACTGGCACAGTGTGCCTGGTTGTGGGAGAGGGTCCGGTCCCCTTCTCCATGCCCAGGATCCCCGGGTGGGCCCCGAGGTGCTACAGCCACAATTTTAATGGAGAAAGGAGCTCATATGTATGCAACATTTTGATTCTGTATAAAAATTAAATCAAAGATTGTAACAACGGCAAGAGTAGCTTTTTGATTTTTCAGTCAATATCATTGATTAAACAACAAAAAAATCACAACTAAGGTATGGAGCAGCATGATCCTGCCAGAGCAAACTTCCCAGTCCTCCTTAAACACCATCCTGTTCTGCTGGTGTGTACTTAGATCTTTTTGACTCAGCAGATAAAAAGCCTGTTGGGTGAATTCATAAACCAGTTGATCTAGGAAGCAGCTCTCAGGTGCTGTAAGATGGGACTTATTTCCTCTCTTTTTTTCCTTCTCTTTTCCTCTTCATACAGGTGGATTTTAAGAACGACACCACTTCCAAGGCGATTCATAGTATATTTAAGTGTGCCATACAGCTGCTGTGGGAAAAAGGACTCGTTTTCCAGAAGGATGGTGGTTTCGATAACCTATACTATGTAAGAGACCTGCACCTTAATTTTTTTCTTCACAGCTTCAATTACAAATATATTTATTACCTACAAATACCTACTTATTGTATTTAAAAAACATTAAGGAGGTACATAAAATCAGAAGTGAAAGTTGGCCCTTCTCTTTCCCAAGGTACCTCTTCTAACAATATATCCTTCTAGTCATGTATCTGTATATTTATAGGGGCAGACATATAAAAATATGCTCCTGTGGCTTATTTGTTTTACCAAAATGTGATCATCTTCTAAATCAGGGTTTCTCAACCTCAACACTATCTGGATCAGATGATTCTTTGTTGTGGGGCTGTTCTGTGCACTGTAGGGTGTTTAGCAGCCTCCCTGGCCTTTACCCAGTAAGTGTCAGTAGCAGCCCCCTAGTCATGACAAGTAAAAATGTCTCTGGACACTGACAAATATCCCCTGGGACAGTTGAGAACCACTGCTCTAAATAATGCTCAGCAACTTTTTTGGTACCAAAATAGCACATCTTGGGCTGGCTGGTTAGCTCAGTTGGATAGAGCGCAGCCTTATAACACCAATGTCGAGGGCTTGGATCCCTCTACCAGCCAGCCACCAAAAAAATAAGAAAAAACAAAGTAGCATTTCACAGGCTCCTATCTATAGTAGTACTACATCTACTTCATTCTTTTTAACCTCCTCATGGTATCCCATATCATGGGTACATGCTGTACATTTTTTAACCATTCCTCTGTGGTGGACATTTATGATGTTTCCAACTTTTGCTGTCACACAGCTGTTTTTGCACAATTATCTCTGTGAACTCATTTCAGTATTCCTGTAAGATTGACTCTTAAAAGAAGAGTTGCTGGAGCAAAGGGCTTGTACCTTTAAATTTTTGGTTGACACAGTCTGACTGGCCTCTCTACAGGTTGTGCCAGTTGACACCCAGCAGGAGGAGGAGAGCGTGTTGGCCTCCTCCTTTCTGTGTTAAAAGTTCGCCTCTTACTGCAGACCTTTAATATTGGAGGAGCCAGTTGAACGTGAGCCTCCTTGCAACACTGACATCAATAACACAGCTGTGGCTTCAGTTACTTGCAGTTCTCCTAGCGACAGATCAAAATTCTGAGGTATCCCGAAAGTCTCTCTATTTACAGGCGAGATTCCTGAAGGGGAAGCTTTTCACAGGACATTTCCTGATGTTGATTTACACTAGTGATTCCCCATTTTAGAGAGTTTTTAAAAATTAAGATATGTTTTAAAAGCTATTTGAGTAATTTTGAAAAAGGTATGCCAGTCTGTAGAAGGGTGAATGTGATCCACCTGGTCCGTGCGATCCACCTGTCCCAGGACGGGTGGGAGTCCGATGCCTCCTGGGAGGCTGGAGAAGCGCCTGCTGGACAGCGCACCTTGAGCCCCCTCTGGGACACACATTCCTTGCAGGCCCTGGGGTCACAGGCAGCAGTCCAGGGTGAGGTGTGGCAGGGCTGCACCCTTCCTCCTGTGAATCATTGTGAGTTGGAATGGGGCGATCAGGCAAGAGTAGATCTCTTGTCTGCACCTCTGACTTCACTCCTCCGTTCCCTGTAGGTTTCCTTCCTCCTGAGGCTTGGCCTCAGGGAAGTGGTTATCAAGTAATGTCAATACTTCTGTTTGTATTGGGCTTTCTGGTTTTCAGCAGCTCTCGCATGTTACCTTTTTTAATCTTCACAATAACATTGTGAGCTGAGAGAAAGCAGGTGCGATCAGTATCCCCATTCTGTAAGTCTGGCCATGTTCTTGGGCTGTGTCAGGAGGAAACTCACAACTGTTTGCATGCTCGTTTTCTTTCTTCTTCCCTTCTTCCCTCTCTCCTTCCCCCCTCTTCCTCCCTTCTTTCCTTCCTCTTTTTCTCTTTTCTTTTTCTTTCCCTTTTTTTTTTTTTTGTTATTAGATTTACTATTGAACACGAAGGTGAAACCCATTTGGTTGCAACTTCCTTCTTACCTGAGCTGAGAGAGAAACTTGGTTATGTCTGCCTTCGAGAGCAGAAGGTGTTTCAGTGGATAGGCTAGATTTGCTCTCTTGCTAGCTGTTCCTTACAATTTTTTTCTTTTATTTTTCCTTGTGATTGGGAGAAGGAAAAAAACTAATGAATCACAGGGCAGGTGTCATGGCCCAGAGGAAGGGGTCCTGGGGTGGAAATTGGAGACTTCAATCACTTGTGCCTTCCTCAAAAATATAACAAATAAGAGTAAACTTACAAAATGTGTTGAGTGTTTAATAAGAAAATTGCTCCTTAAAAGTACAGAATTCCAGTTTTTCTTTATGCCATGGCGCCAGGGAACCAACTCCCGAGGGTGTGTGTGCTGGCCCAACTGCCACAGTGAGCCACTTAGGAACAGAACTGGCCTGACAATAGGCCAAGTATCGAAAACCACGTTTTGATGTAGCAAAGATGATTGTTATGAAATCTTTAGAAACTATCCTAAGTACTAATTTGGGAGTCTGGATGACACAACTGCCCTGTTACCTAAGAACACTTTCTATCTGAACTATTTTTCCTATTTAGGTAACAAGAGAAGACAAAGACCTGCACAGAAAGATCCACCAGATCATTCAGGAAGATTGCCAGAAACCAAATCGTAAGTGGTATAATGCACAGGTGCTGCCCTGGTGCACTGGAAGGGGATGCTCCCTCCCAGAGAGCACTGGATGGAGAGTCAGGAGACCTGGGGCTTGGCCCAGTAGTGGCTTGGAGAGGTGATGCTCGAGGCACCAGCCCTCTCTGAGCCTCAGTTTCCTCTTCTTTACAGTGAGTATTAGGCTAGCACAGTTGTTCTGACCTTGGCTGCACATAAGATTCAGCCTCGGAGCTTTTAAATATGCAGTGTGCAGGTCTCACCCCTAGGGATTCTGATTCTATGGGGGATGGGGTGGGACTAGACAGGTGAGGTCTGCAGGTGATCCTGATGCAGTGATGTAAGCCATTACACTAGAACTCTTTGATGTCTTTCTGGTTCTCATGTTCTTTCTGATTTATATTATTTCTTGTTCCACACTTTCCCCTTGTCTTTGAACACAAACCTGTCATTTCCCTGTCTTCTAACATCAAGGCCTTTCAGTGTTGGGAGGAATGGTTCTAGACATTACAGTGTGTGGATGGTATAATTCAGTGATCTTGGAAACTGATCATTTGCAAAAGAAATAGTTTAGAAAATAGTTTTAGTGGAGTTAGGTCAGCCTCTAGTGGTTAGATGCTCAAACTGTAGCTAATCTGGCAATGAACATTACCATTTCCACACTAGTTAGAAGGAGAAGGAAGCATTAGTCATATCTTTAAATCCTAAGTAAACTAATCAGTCTCAAAGGTGACTTTTCAAAGTCCACCTTTTGCAAACATATGCTAATAACAAATGTTGGAGACTTTGTTAATGACCCCAAGTCCCCTGATCCTGCCAGAGAAGTCCACCTCCACTCTTTTCAGCATGTACATCCCTGGGGCTTGGACCTGCTCCAGGCTGAGTCAGCGGGTGGAGCTGGGCCAGGTCTCCAACCCTGGTGTTTATGGTATCCCTATTTAGCCTTCAAGAATTGATGAGGTCAGATCCCAGACTGGTGTGACAACAGGTCTTAAAATAAACTCAAAGCAATCTATTATTTTAATGCAAGTGAATGAATGTTGTTCACTTCATTCAGAACAATCAAAACAGACTTCAGTTGAGGGGAAAGCCTGTTTGTCCACAATTGAAAGAGCTTTTGAGAACAGTGCAATGTGGGATTTCTCAGCCAAGAAGAGAAGAGAAGATGCTCTTAAGAAAACATTCCTGCTCCATCCTAGTCCTAGCCTGGCCAGATTCTTATTTTGATCTGCATTAGAACAGAATGTGGATCAAAGCCTCTAGGGCTGGTGAAGCAAATGAAAGGAATTCACACTTCATTTCTTAGGAGCCCCTAACAGCCTCAGTGACCTGAGTGGGGAGGTACAGGTGGCAGGTTTTATATCCACTCACAGGCCAGCTCCTGCTTCCATGAGTGTCTGCGTAAAGGTGGACAGACTGTGACACTCGTGCTGTAAAGGCAAACTTCTAAAAGCCACAAGCCAATGTCCTGGCACTAATAAACTCCCAGGAGCTGAAATCTGGAGCCTGAGTAACTGAGAATGCCCATAAAAGACCTCATCGGGACTGTCTTGTAATCTGCTGGGACCACTCCTCTTCACAATGCCATAAACTGTGGCATTAAAACATTATTCTGAACACTAAGATATGCACACTTAAAAAAAATGAGATAATGCAAAAATACACACAGAACAGTCTGATTCCCTTCCAGCGCTGAGCCGTAGCCTCTGTGTTCCACTCTCCAAAGACAGTGGTTGTTACTAGTTTCTTTTTTATTTTTATCAATATATAATGTAGTTGATTTTCATGTCCCCTTTACCAATTCCTCCTTATCCTCCCTCCCTCTGCCCCGTCCCCCATCAACATCATATCTGTTCACTTGTCTTAACAAGTTCAAGGAATTGTTGTGTCTTTTTTTTCCCCTCCTGTTTGTTTGTATATATTTATTAATTTATTTTTATTAGTTCCTACAAATAAGTGAGAACATGTGGTATTTCTCTTTCTGTGCCTGGCTTATTTCACTTAATTTTCTCTAAGTCCATCCATGTTGCTGCGAATGGTAGTATTTCACTTTTTTTTATAGCAGAGTAAGTATTCCACTGTGTACATGTATCACATTTTTCTTATCCACTCATCTGATGATGGACATATGGACTGGTTCCAACTCTTGGCTATTGTAAATAGTGCTGTAGTAAACATGGGAGTGCAGGCATTCCTTCGACATAATGATTTCCATTCCTTAGGGTACATTCCCAGCAGTGGGATAGCTGGCTCATATGGTAGATCTATCTATAATTGTTTGAGGACCCTCCATACCATTTTCCATAGAGGCTGCACCATTTTGCAGTCCCACCAACAGTGTTGGAGAGTTCCTTTTTCTCCACATCCTCGCCAGCATTTGTCATTCTCAGTCTTTTGGATATTAGCCATCCTAACTGGAGTGAGATGGTATCTCAAAGTGGTTTTGATTTGCATTTCCCAAATGCTGATGTTGAGCATTTTTTCATGTGTCTGTTGGCCATTCATATATCTTCCTTTGAGAAATGCCTATTTAGCTCTTTTGTCCATTTTTTAATTGGGTTGCTTTTTTTTTTTGGCTGTTAAGTTGTTTGAGTTCCTTGTATATTCTTATTATTGATCCTTTGTCAGATGTATATTTTGCAAATATTTTCTCCCATTCTGTTGGTTGTCTTTTTGCTCTGTTACTTGTTTCTTTCCCCCCCCAGAAGCTTTTTAGTTTGATATAATCCCATTTGTTTATTTTTCCTTTGGTTGCCTGTGCCTTTGGGGATGTATTCATAAAGTCTGTACTCAATCCTACATCCTGGAGTGTTTCCCCTATGTTTTCTTTAAGGAGTTTTATTGTTTCAGAATGTATATTTAATTCTTTAATCCATTTTGAGTTGATTTTAGTATATGGTAAGAGGTACAGGTGTAGTGTCATTCTACTATATTCATTATACTATTTCTTGTATATCCTTCTAGAGATGTTATATGCACTGACAAACATATTTTATCCTTTTTTTTTTTTTTTTTTTTTTTTTTTTAAAGATGACCGGTAAGGGGATCTTAACCCTTGGCTTGGTGTTGTCAGCACCACGCTCACCCAGTGAGCAACCGGCCATCCCTATATGGGATCCGAACCCGTGGCCTTGGTGTTATCAGCACCGCACTCTCCCGAGTGAGCCACGGGCCGGCCCTGATATTTTATCCTTTTTAAAAAACACAAGTGAAGGTTAGCACACAAAACACATTGTTCCATACCTTGTATTTTAAATCTAACATTGGCTTCTAGAGGTCATCTGGCAATAGTACATATAATGGAAATCAGGTTTCCAATACATGAACTTTTGGGGGATACATTTAATCCATAGCAATAATAGTATCTATATCATGGGTTGTTATGAGAAGCAAATGAATTGGTGTTTACAAAGCTATTGGAAGAGTACTCAGCATATACTTAGGGCTACAGAAGAGTTAAATAAAAATGAAGCTCCAGGTGATAACCCTTAACTCTCTAGCCTGGAGTCCTGGAGGCTCACTCTCTGCTAGGTTTATAATATTGATATGGAAGGAACAGTTTGAGATAGAATCTCTGTGGATTTTGCTCTATTATTGTTGGGCTAAAGTTTAAAAAGTCTTGATTTTTGCTTTAAGTATGGGTACAACAATGGTAAATTATCCAAAAAGAAAGAGGTCTACATTGAAGGTGTGTTTTTATCCCCAACTTTTTATTATGAAAATATTCCAATCTATAGAAAAAGTAAAAGACTGGTACAATAAACACCCATATACCATTCACCTACATTCACTAAAAAAAAAATTAGCATGCATTTTCTAAGCATAGGGACATTCTCCTATATAATCATCACATCATTTTCACACCTAAGAAGATTAACATTTGGTGAGTTCTAAAACGGCAGCATCTCACTAGATGATTACTGTACACGTGAGCTTTTCGAAAAGCTGATGATATATCAAGCTCAGACTCATTGTATGCATTGGGTTGTACAACGTTTTTTTGTGGAAACAGTGTTTTGTGGAATGCCATATAATACTTCTTATATTGGAGTGATTTTTTTAAAACTTATTACAATCTTTTAGAAAGACTGTTAGAATGATTTCTTAACATTTTATAGTTAAGTAGATATATCTGAAATTTATCTTAATATGATTTTGGTCTTTAGAATATCTATTTAGAAAGCTATTTTTGGTTTCTGGTGGAGGTATGGTATCAGATGAAGAGCACTTAGAAGAACGTAAGGCACAGTAATCATTGGTCTTTGAGATGCATTGTAGGATAAGTGTCTGCCAGGCAAACACCTTTCAGAAAAGTCTGCTTCAGGGCAGGCCCGGTGGCGCACTGGATAAGTGCGCCGCTTGGGAAGCGCAGCGGCGCTCCCGCCCGAGGGTTCGGATCCCACATACAGACCGGTTCCCGCTCACTGGCTGAGCGAGGCGCGGGAGCAACACCGAGGGTTGCGATCCCGTTGCCGGTCCTCGGTCCGGTACGGGGGCAACACTGAGGGTTGCGATCCGTTGCCGGACACGGAAAAAGACAAAAGACAAAAAAATAAAAAAAGAAAAGTCTGCTTCACCTTGTGGGTTTGTCCTATGAAGAGTCAAACGATATGTTCTAACCTCTGGGGAACTGCTTGCTGGCTTTTACTACTTTGACTATTTTCTAATAATTTCTCATATAAAGAAGAATCTAAGCTTATGTCCCCATGTGACTGGAAGGTCACTTTTTGAACAGCCCCACCACACAACCCTCAGATAGCAGACCAGCCTTCCTGCAGAAGTATTTTAGGCCTCCGGGACAGTCACCATCGCTGCTTAGGGCCCCATGTAGACCTGTCAGTCATCTCGAGCCTTGAGCCCAAGCAGCCATGTCTTACAAAACTAAGGTTAAAAGCTGAGTAGGGGCTGGTTGGTTAGCTCATTTGGTTAGAGCATGGTACTGGTAACACCAAGGGCCAGGGTTCGATCTCTGTACCTGCCGGCTGAAAGCTGAGTAGCACTCCTGGTGCTCCCTCTCTGCAGGGTGTGGGCCTGGCTTGGTTGGAGTCCTTCTCCAGCTGTCCTCTGTCATCAACCCCATCCTGCCATCCCTTGCTATTTAGCTTTAACTGTCTGTGAGTCTTTTCTTCTTGGGAAGGGTTGAAGCTTCTTTAGAGCAGGGACTAGGTTATGTGCACCATCTTGACTTATGGATGAAGTGATAGAATCATAGTAATTCCCCTGTAAGAAGCACCTACCACAAGTCCCCTTTCATCTACCCAGCCACCCTGTGAAGTAGGTTGTTTTATTCTCAGGAGCCACTTTGCCCCGGTCATAGAGCCAAGACTTGAATTCAGGTCTGGTGGACTCCAGTGTCACCTGTCCGTCCACCACATTCTACTTGCTCCTCCTTGCTCAGCACTGCACACGTAGTAGGTGTTCAGGAAATCTTTACTGAGTAAGTAAGTGTTGAAGAAGCAGCCTGGAAATGTGGAGACCAGTAACCCCAGTCGGGAGGAGCAATGCGTTGATGCAGCCACTAGAGGTCAGAGTTTAGCAAATCTTTGTTAGCCCAGGACCAGGCTCTCAAGCTCAGAGCTGGAAAGGACCTCAGAGGTGGTCCCCCCTCCCCAGTGACCCTCCTCATAGGTGAGAAAGCTGAGGCTCAGGGATGCCATGACTTGCCCAGGGCTACAAAGGTGCGTAAAACCCTGCTTTGCTCAACACTGCAATACCCCGTTCAAGCAGTTTCCTGGAGCCTGAAGCATTTTTTCTATCTGAAAACAACATTCGGTGACTGTGTGGAGCAGCTTTTGTGTGCCAGGTGCTGGGTATACAATGGTGAGAGGCCATGTCTAGCCCAACCGTGGAGCTTTTTTTTTTTTTAAGTTTATTTATTTATTATTATTATTTTTTTTTTTTTTTTTTTTTTTTTTTTTTTTTTTTTTTTTTTTTTTTTTACGTTCTGTGATGTTGTTGCAGAGCAGCTGGGGGGAGGGGGAGAGGGAGATGGGAAGGGGGAAGGAAATAGGGTGGGAGAAGAAGGAAGGCCGATGATACTTCTCATTCCTGCATGGGAGACCAGGGGTCTTCCAGCAGTGGCTTGGTCATTGCTGGCTGGGTGTAGATATCAGAGCGGTGTGGCTGAAGCCCTTGCCACACCCCACAACCACCCCAACTCGGGAGCCCGGGGCACTTCCTGCAGCAGCTTTGTGGTCATTACTGGGCTGGTTGTGGGTGTTGGGGGGGGTACAGCCAAGGCCCTCGGCCCCCTACCTCCCCAGCTTGTGAGAGCCCAGGGTGCTTCCTGCAGCAGCTTTGTGGTCATTACTGGGCTGGTTGTGGGTGTTGGGGGGGGTGCAGCCAAGGCCCTCGGCCCCCTACCATCCCAGCTTGTGAGAGCCCAGGGTGCTTCCTGCAGCAGCTTTGTGGTCATTACTGGGCTGGTTGTGGGTGTGGGGGGGGGGGGGGCAGCCAAGGCCCTCGGCCCCCTACCACCCCAGCTTGTGAGAGCTCAGGGTGCTTCCTGCAGCAGCTGGGTGGTCGTTGCTGGCTGGTTGCAGGTGTCAGGGTCATGGCTGAGGCCCCTCCCCCTCCCCCTCCCTGTCTTGGTAGCCCAGGTGGCTTCTAGTCCTTTCAGGTTTTATAGGTTTTCTTTGGTGATGAGAGACCATTACTAGTTAATATCAAACTTTGTCTCTGGTTGTGGGTAATTTTTTTCTTTCATCTCTGTGTTGGATTATTTGCTGTTCCCATCATTTAAATTCTGCACTGGAACTAATTTGTTGCCCTTTGCTTACTTCTAAAATGGGGGGACTTCCTGTGGGGACCAGTACTTGAGCTCTGTGGTTGAGCTAAATTGCTGCTTTGCTGCTGATTCCCTGGGGGAAGGCTTTTTGTGCAGCTCGGGTTTTAATGGTTGACTTTATAGGTGCTTCTGAGTCTCATGAGATCCAGTGCACCTGGGTTGTACAGAAACTCTGGTCTGGGCCTGAGTCTTTTCAGTAAACTGCACCCCCTGCAGTTCTGTATTCCTGATCAGTCTACACTGAGTGGTCCTACGCTGATTAGGGGGCAGATCAGCTGTTCTTGCTGTGCCCCACTATTCCCCCGGTGGGCCCGTCTCCCTCACCACCCATGCTACGAACACTTCCCATAGGAAGGGCCCTGTGCTGGTCCCTTGCCATGACTCACCGGCCTCTGAATGGCTCCTTTTTCTAGTTGTTGTGGTTCCTTGCTCCTGTGTGGGTCCACGGGAACCCTGTTAGTGGTCTTCCTGGCCTGGGGGCCAGAAAGGCCCTCTTCTCCCCTACAGCCTCCAAGCAACTCCATCCAAAGGGCACAGCTGTGGCTTTTGCCAGCTCCTGCTCTGTGCACTCAGCAGGACCAGCCTTAAAGTGTCCGGGGCTCAAAGTTGTCAGAGCAGTTTTTTCTTTCTCTCATCGTGGCTTCTCCTGCCTTCATGAACTCCGTACGTCTCTCCTCCTCTTCCCCTGAGCTCTAGCGGCCCCAGCTTGCTTTTTTATAGTTGTAAATTGGTTGTTTTGTGGGAGAGAGTGATGCTGGGAACCATCTATTCCACCATATTGACTGGAAGCTAAGAGAAATCTTTTCTGAGGCAAATTTAATGCAGGCTTAGAGTAAGAATCCAATTGCCTTAATGTGGGGATGGTACAAAATGGACTAGAAGAAACAGAGATGTAAATCTGGACAATTGCTTTTTTTTTTTTTTTTTTAAAGATGACCGGTAAGGGGATCTCAACCCTTGACTTGGTGTTGTCAGCACCACGCTCAGCCAATGAGCGAACCAGCCATCCCTATATGGGATCCGAACCCGTGGCCTTGGTGTTATCAGCACCCACTCTCCCGAGTGAGCCACAGGCCGGCCCTGGGCAATTTCTGAAAGAAATTCAGCCTCAAAGTTTTCAAACATTTTGATCTGTTAATATGTATTAAAATTGGAGCTCAAAGAGATCAATGAACTTGCCTGAAGTTGCTTAGTGACTAGAAGTGTATGTAGTGCCAGATTTTGAATCCAAGCTGTTCCGACCATGGAGCTTTAAAGTGTGAAGATTAGGGAGGGTCTATTTAGTAATGTTTGACTTTGACTCAGAATTAGAAATACATTTTACATCATGACCCAATAAATTATATAATTCTAATGCATAAGATATATATATAGGAAATAAAGTTTCACAAAGTAATACTTATCTTAATTATAATGCAGTGCATTCTGTAATATTCTATTCTAGTCTATTTTAGTCTGTTTGGTAAGAAAAAGAATGCTAATTACAACCCATGAAAATTGATATCATGATTCCCTAATGGTCACCACCCTCAGCATGAATACCACTGCTCTAAATCATTGATTTCAACTAGGAAAGAAGTTACTAACCCTCAACTTTTATCATTGTATACCAAGTAGTCTTAGTTTGGGGTAGAGGGTAAGAGGTTACTAGAACACAACTGTCATAGACAAGGCTTGTTGGGAGCCAGCAGAGAGAAATGAGAACAGGTAAAGGTAGGAATGCTTCTTGCTATGGCAGCCCCATCACATCAGGACACTGGAGGCAGAGTATGGAGGCCACTGCAAACTGGCTCTGCTGTGAGTCTCCAGAGGGGGCCATCTGGGAAGCCAGAGGTTCAGCACTGAATACATGCACTTGTACATGAAATTGCACTGGAGAAAAACATTGATCAAGCTCTAAAACTCCATTCAGTTATGGATATAAAATCACTGATTGGGAATCGTTGAAGGTTGAAGGTCAGAGACCCTAAGCAGTGGGTCCATGTCACTGTGGTGACACAGAGGGCCTGAGAACAGGTTTTTTGTTTTGTTTTTGTGATAATCTAGACAGGTACATCTCAAACTTAATGTGTGTAATAGTCATCTGGGGAACTTGTCAAAATGCAGGTGCTGATTCAGGAGAGGGGCTGGACAGAGGCGGCTCTGACAGTTGTGTTCGCGCTTAGCCACCTGTCTTTTTCCTGCAGATGTGGAGAAGGGTTGCCACTTCCTGCACATCTTGGCCTGTGCTCGTCTGAGCGTCTTCCCCGGCCTGAGTGAGGCTGTGCTGCAGCAGGTGCTGGAGCTCCTGGAGGACCAGAGTGACATCGTCAGCACCATGGAGCACTACTACATGGCGTTCTGAGCAGAGGCCCACAGACAGCATGGGAGGTCCAGCTGAGGAGGAGAGAGACAAGGTGGTGTTCACCCCCAGGCTCTCATTGTAAACACCATGAGGGGGCTTATATGTCTGGAAGCAGTAACCTCATAATAAACTTTAAAATATGGTCGTTTGGACAATGGGATCTGGCATAAATCATGTTGGCTGCCTTCCACCCACTGTATCCTTGGGATACAGTGACTTTGAGCTCAGCCACAACATACAAGAAAGCCCTGCCTGTTGACCTCTTGGCTGGACTGGGCATCACTTACAGAGCAGAAGGGGGAGGAAACAGTGTTGGTGGTTTAATGCTGTCGTGGTGGAGGGACATCACAGGGTAAAGGCCCATGCACTGCAGAAGGTGAAAAGCATAGGGTAAGGCCACACAATTTTTTTTTTCTCCCACCTTTGCCACATTTTATTGGTTAGAAGCAAGTCACAGTTCCCATCTGTACTCAAGGGAGAGGGGACAACAGAAGGGCATAAACACCAGCATCTGTGTTCATGAGAGATATTAGTGTGTCATTTTCTTGTCTTCTAATGTCTTTATCAGGTTCTGTTATTAATTTTATACAGATCATTTTTGAAAATGCTTTTTATTTTTATATATTTCTTTTCCTCTTCCTTTCAACTGGTTTTCAGAAACAGATACCAGGTTGAATTGTTGATAGAAACACCTAAGCTTTTGTTAGTAGAACATATGCCTTAAAATAAAAACAAAACAAAAAAAAAAAAAAACAGTATACTTGAAAACAGCATCAATAATTTTCTTTTGTTTTGTTTTGTTTTACATAAAAAAATGAGTTCATAATGGCCACCCACCCTCAAGGCCCTCACAATCCCTCAGGCCTCAGTCAGGGGCCTCTGGAAGCTTTATTCATGTCTTTTGTCAGTCATCCTTCGTAATGTTCCTAGTTTCTTGATAGAATTTCAGCAGCCTTAAACTTGAAGAGTTCCAAATATGTGTAGTAAATTTCTTTCAACTTCTGTACAATGACTGATTGAAGGCCACACAATTCTAAAGCTTGTTAAAACTTCAGGCCATCAGATGATGCATTCCTATGGGCCACTCTTGACAGTTAAGAACTGCTTTAGGGGAGTAGTTCTCCCCAGATGAGTGTGCTGCCTACGGTTTCTGTGGCTCAAGCACCAGCAGTGGGGCCAGAAGCCTGGGCTGATGTTTATAGACCCACCCAGAGATGGGAATAAACAGGGATCCAAGGTGTGGCTCTGTGGTTGTTATTTTTTCCTTATTTTCATTCTGAATTGGAAGGTGTCTCTACATTTCCCTGAACTTACAGAGGTGCATGACTAAATACATTGTCCTTCAATGCCCCTAAAGATCATGGAGGCTGTCAGCCAGATGCCTGGCAGGCAGTAGATGTTATTTTCAAGGTTGCCGCTGAGTGTGCAGAACGTGCTGACACCATCCAGACAAGACTCGGTATGTGCCCAGACAGGTGATGGAGTCATGCTTTTGTTCGGAATGACAAGGTAAAGGAAAAACATCTGAGGTATGCAATAGGCTTGTTCTAACAGCGAAATGACAAATCCAGCCAGCAAAAATCAAGCATGGAGAAAGATTTGGAATTAATTACAGTCATTTCGCAGAAGGCACATATGCCTTCGTCTGCTGCTTTTGCTCTTGACGTAATGAACTCTTGGTGGCCCAGCTGGAGATTCTGCAGGCCTGGAGAGCTGCTCTGCTGTCCATGGACATGGAATGGGCTTTACACTCAGAAGTAGCTACAGCTTGATGTGTCAGGCTGAGCTGCCACCAGCAGATTGCTTCTTGTCATTGGTTTTTCTGACTTCACTCAAACCTTGCTGATTTCTAACAGTGACTATGCAGGTGGCTGCCCTGTCTCTTCCCTGTGTTCAGAAGGGTCCCTGTGGAGTAGGGTCTGCCTGTAAGGATGTCCCAGCAGTTCTTCCTTGATGTCAGCAGCTGTTCCATATTGAATACATCTTTTTTTTTTTTTTTCCCCCTTTGGATACATCTTTGATTAGTGGGGCTGCTCAGGAAGGAGTCCAGAATCAGAATGTAAAAAGGCATATCCTTGCACACAGCAATTCCACCATGTGGGGTTTATCTCGAGGAGATGACCACACAGGTGTGAAAGGATGAATGCACAAGATGCCCGTGACTGTGCTCTAGAATTCTGTAATTGGGGAAAATACTTATTGGGGTAAAAGTTAATTATGGTCTATGTACACATTGAAATACTGTGCAGCTACTAAAATGATGGAGCAGACAGTACTGCCGTGGAGCATTATTCCCAATAGATTTAGTGGGAAGAAAATCGAGTTTGAGATGGGTTTATATAATATAATACCACAGATCTAAAATTCCGTGTGTGTATGTATATATCCATGCAGAGTGTGTTTCTGCATGTGTGTATTTGTGAATGTAGCGCATGTATACACATACATACAGTTGACTACTTCCTCCTCCTAGAGATACTTTCTGCATCTGGCTTTCAGGACACTGCACTCTCTGGCTGCTCCTTTTCAGTCTTCCTTACTTAGGTCCTTAGTCTCCCTGAGGGCTCAGGGCTCAGGGCTCAGTTCTAGTCCCAGACCTCTTTTGTATCTGGCTTGCTCTGTTGGGTGTCTCAAACAGCCTTGTGGGTCATACCCTCTGTATGTTGTCAAACTCCAATTGATATCCAGGTTGGACCTCTCCCTTGAACTTCAGACCCCTAAATCCAACTTCCTACTGAGGTCTCCACTTAAGTGTCTAACAGACAATATGCCCAAAGCCAGGCTCCCAATCACCTGACCCCAAACTTGCTCCATCTAAAATTTTTCCTTGATTCAGGAAAAGGCAGCCATTTTCCAGTTGCTTAGGCCAAATTCATAGACTTCTTTCTTTCACACCCCACATAAATCTATCTGCAAATCATCTTGGCTCTACCTTCAAAATATTTCTAGAATCTAACTGCTTCTCATTGCTCCACTGCTACTACGTGGGGCATTGCAGTCCCCTGCTGACTGCTCCTGCGTCCACCTGGCCCCTCTCCAGGACATTCTCAGCACAGCAGCTGCAGCTGTCCTGCTATGCTCCACTGTCCCGGGGCTTTGGGTCTCACTCCAGGCAGGAGCCTGAGCAGCACAGTGGTCAGCAAGGTTCTGCTCTGCCCAGCGTCCCTCTGCCATCCCCTCACCTGCTCTGCCGCTGCTCACACATCCAGGCACGTTCTTGCCTTGGTGCCCTTGACCTTGCTATTTCTTCTTCCTGAAATGTTCTTCGCTGAGATAACCATACGATGTGTGCCCTCTTCTTTCGGGTCTTTATTTGAGTGTCACCTCAGTGAGGCCTGCCCTCCTTCCTCTTCGTGACTGTGCCCAACCCCTTCTCTCTTCTTCCCAGAGCTCTTTCCCACCTTCATTCTTCTCTGCAGTGCTTGTTACTGCCTAACACACCCCCATGTGTTTCTTACTATTATCTGTCTCCCTGATAGAAAGGATGCTCCACGAGGGCAGATTCTCTCTGGTTTATTTCCCTCTGTGTCCCCAGCACATAGAAGAGTGCCTGGCACATCTTTCAAGCAACGCCACTTGTGTGCCCCCTTTCTGAGGGCTTTCTCCAGTGTCTTGGAAAGCTGTTCAGGCTGGAAATGCTCAGGATTAACAGCCCCTGGGAGCAGCCTCAACCAGTGGCCCCTTGGGCATAAATACTCTCGCTCCCTCGGCCTCCAGGTGAGATGCTGCTATGGCACATGTTCTACACTGCTTCCCTGTGCATTATTTCTCTGTGTATAATTTCTCTATGGGATTAAGCGCCATCTACCTTCCAAAGCAGCAAACTTAATAATCACCAGCCATAACCTCCAAGTCTTACCTCCCCGGTCCCCAATATTACAGCAGCTGTGAACTTGATAGCCACCAGCCTAACCCTCCCTGTCTTACTTCCCTGCTCCCCATTACTGTTTGCTGCACCTCCCAGATGAATTTCTTGCTCTCCAGTCTTTATCTCAGAGGTGGCTTCTGAATGAATACAAATTAATACCATGCTCACAAATATATTTGAGAAAAGCTGGATGAATAATTATATACATCAAACAAAGATTACTAGAAATGCTCGCCAAAGTGATATACTTAGGACCTTGGAAAGGTGAGATGTCAGATGCTTTTTAAACTACATATCTATACTTCGGCATTTTTACAATTAGCAAGTGTCACTTCTATAAAAATAGTAAAGCTGTTTCTCACCGCCCCCCACCCCCCCACACACATTCACATAACCTGAATCACGAGTAAACCAAGAATGAGACAAACCTCTTTCCTCCACAGAAACATAAGATCTCCGAGAAGATGAGGGAGGCTTCTTGGAAAACCCCCTGGGGCAGACTACAGTGAGGTCACTGCTCTTGTACTGAAGACCAGCCAGAGGGCTCCCCACAAAGGAGGGAAACTGAGCACACGTTCTCCAGCTCTCTTGGTGTACACATGTTTCGGGAGGTGTGAACCCCACACACAAGGCAAGCAGACAAAGGGTGCTGCCATCTGGTCAAGGGTTTGTTTGAAGAGCCATGATTATCCCCATCCGGTACGCTGCCAGTGCCCCTCCTCTCTGTGAGAGACTGCTTTCTAATTATTCTCCCCTCTGAGGGTGTGCCAGGACACTGGCCGGGAGAAAGCCAAGTGGAAAGCAGTCTGTTCAATGATGAGGAGCCTGGGACTTGATGCCAAGGATCGAAACCGAGCAAACTTGTAATTTTCCATTGGTGAAAACATCTGCACTTTCTCATTAGTGAGGTTTCTTCTCCACAACTGGCCTCCACAGCAATTGCCCCAAAGAAGCACCTCCTGTTTCCTTACTAAATTTACATGAAGCATATAGACAAACTAGAAAGACTGTGATGAGGCTTTCTGCAGATACCAGCAGAAGGTGCTGAGGGAAAAGCTGGGCCCTCCTGAGGGGGGATGGTGTCTATGGAAAGAACCTTGCAATAGAATTCTTATTTGCATGATATTGAACGGAGGGAGATGCTAAATATGAGCCCAAAGCCACATAAGTGGCTTTTCATGTAATCCAGAATTTTTTTAAAATTCAGGCTATTTTTATTTTTATTGAACTTTTGCCGTCTATTATCTGTTAACCTCTGCTGTATGTACTTATTAAGTAAACCCAAACAGGTAAGTCCCAGCACAGCACAAGACTCTGTACTTACAAGATTCTAAACCAAACCCCAAATTCCTGAAGAGGCTCAAGACCCTCCCAATGTGTCAAGTTAAAATGGTAGGTTTTCATTTTGGAACATAAAGAAAGGAATTTTGAAGACCACATAATAGCCCTAGTTTGTTTTTAGACAGAGACATAAAGTGGTGTCTCATTAATTCAGACTGGTTTGGTAAATAAAGGGGCTGTGTGAATTAGTGAAAAATCTGGGTTTGAGATAGTGCCATTCTATAATTTTAGGTCTACCTAGTGGTCCTTATTAAATCTCAATTACTATGAAGGAGTAGGTTTCTACTCTTAGGGAAACTTCTTTAATGAATAAGAATTATTTTAATTATGTATCATTTATTATTCAGTATCATTTAATTATTATGTATTATTTATTATTTAATATTTAGGTGATTTAAAAGTACTTGACCCCAAGACAGTTGGCAACATCCGTCGACACAAAAACTTGTACATGAATGCTTATAGTAGAGTTATTTCTAATAAAAAAAGGGGGAAACAACCCAAATGCCCATCAACTGATGAATGGATAAACAAAAAGTGGGATGTCTGTACAATGGAATATTATTCAGCCATGAAAAGGATTGAAGTACTGACATGCTACAGCACAATGAACCTTGAAGACATTATGCTAAGTGCAAGAAGCCAGACACAAAAGGTCACGTATTGTATGATCTCATTTATAGGAAATGTCTAACACGAAGGTCCAGGATTTGATCCCTGTACTGCCCAGCCACCAAAAAAAAAAAAAGAAGAAGAAGAAAGAAAAGATATTTATATGAAATGTCCAGAAAATAGGTAAATCCTAGAGTCAAAAAGTAGATGAGTAGTTGCCAGGCATGGGGAAGGAGGGGATTAGGTAGTGCAGGGTTTCTCTTTTGGGTGATGGACATGTTCTGGAATTTGATAATGGTGAAGTTTGCACAACTCTGAATATACTCAAAAACACTGCACCGTGGGCTAGGTTAGGATTCCCCACAGCATAGTAACTGGGTCTCCAGGACAGACATCCAGAAGGAGAGCAGGAGCCAGATGGAAGGCATATGGCCATTTTGTGTGTAGCCCTAGAAGCCACACAGTGTCACTTCCATGGCATTCTAATTGTTGAGGCTGTCACAAAGTCCCTCCCCATTTCAAGAGGAGGGGAATAAACTCCACGTCCTGATGGGGAGTAGCAAGATTCTAGAAGGACACGTAGGACTGGGAATATGGCTCTGGCCATTTTGGAAAATATAGTCTCACAGACATCTTTCAGCTTTTACATATGTACAGCATCATTCTTTAAAAAATATATACTTTTTGGGCCGGCCCGGTGGCACACTGGAGAGTGCGCCGTTTGGGAGCACAGCGGCGCTCCCGCCGAGGGTTCGGATCCCATGTGGAGACCGGTTCCCGCTCACTGGCTGAGCGTGGTGCGGGCGCGACACCGAGGGTTGCGATCCCGTTGCCGGTCAGTAAAAAAGACAAAAAGGAAAAAAAAATATATATATATATATACTTTTAATACTGAATAATACAAAGAAGGGGGAAAATGGTCTACCACTTCTCAGGTATTGTGTATCTTTTTTTTTTTTTCCTTTTTGTCTTTTTTACTGACCGGTAACGGGATCGCAACCCTCGGTGTCGCGCACGCACCACGCTCAGCCAGTGAGCGGGAACCGGTCTCCACATGGGATCCGAACCCTCGGCGGGAGCGCCACTGCGCTCCCAAGCGGTGCACTCTCCAGTGCGCCACCGGGCCGGCCCTTGTGTATCTTTTTAAGATTATTTTTAAATAGGGCCGGCCCGTGTCTCACTTGGGAGAGTGCGGTGCTGATAACACCAAGGCCACGGGTTCAGATCCCATATAGGGATGGCTGGTTCGCTCACTGGGTGAGCGTGGTGCTGACAACACCAAGTCAAGAGTTGAGATACCCTTACCGGTCATCTTTTATAAAAAAAAAAAAAAAAAGATTATTTTTAAATAACCATGCTAAGAGTAATTTATGTATCCTTCCAGAAAAAATGTCAGTGTTTTATATGCATATTGCTTTTTTTAAAAGACTATATTTTGGAGGGTTTTTTGGTCCACTTTAGCATGCAGGATTGACCACATTCTTTTAAATGGTGACATAATTCCATTGTATGGCTGTCCTATAATGTGTTTAGCCAGACCCCTATTGAGAAACATTTGATTGTTTTCTGGTTTGTTGCTATTGTAACCAATTCCGCAGGAAACATCCTTGGATTTTTTTTCTTTTCTTGGCATGCATTTGCAAGTATATTTGTATGTTAAATTTCTAGCAATGGAACTACCAGGAGAAAGGACATGAGCATTAAAAAATTTGAATATGCGTTGACAAATTACCCACAGGAAAGACTGATCCATTGTACACTTCTATCAATGATTTATGAGTCTACTCATAAATTTGCCCACAAGCTCATGGACACTTTGCATTATCAATATTTTTAATCGCTGTTCATCTGACAAGTAAAAATGATTTCTGGTTTTTGTTTGCATTTGTGTTTCTTTAGTATGAGTGATATTGAGTATCCCTTCATCATGGGAGCCTCTAGACAGACAAGGTTCTACCCTGGACAGTACCATTGCTTCCAGTAATATTGTTTCACAATGGTATCAGCTGCAGAACCAGCCCAGAGCCCGCCCTGAGGTCCTATAATACGTAGCTGGAATAAACACTCTGAAGAACTCAAACATGCAAATTCCCAGCTTGCTAGTTCAAGTGCTTGGTTATATTCCTGCCCAAATAGAATATACTGGAATACTTCAAAAAGTTCATGGAAAAATAGAATTAAAAGATAATACAAATCTTTCCATGAACTTTTTGAAGTACCCTCGTATAATAACACATCAAGGCGGCAATCTTTTTAAAACAGTCACCATATTGACTCAGATCTCTCATAGACCAGAGGCCATTCAGCTCTGGTTCAGTGACACTGTCCTCAGGTGGATTAATGTGAAAAACTAAGGGTGTTTTTAAGAAAGTGCTAATTAAGTGGAGAAGATAGTTTCAGTAATAGAAGTGGTCTCAATGCAGCTTCCATTTTAATCAACATAGCCTAATTATCATAATAAGCTGATGATTTCATTTCATCGGTGACTGGGTTTGGTACAGTTAATTGGGTCATTGGACAACATCCTTTTTGATAATCTTCTTGGCTAAAAATTGCCCCTCAGGGAGGAGCGTCTATAGTTTTTATTCTGAGGACAAGCAGTGCATAGAGGAAGTAGAGCAGGGGCAAGGATGGAATATCTTTCTATTTTTCAGCTCTTCTAGCAAAGCAACGGTGGTGTTGCCTAAGCTCCAATGTGGACACAAGTAATTTGTCACAAGTGCTGAATTTTGCTCTGTACTGAAATTTGTGAATGATTAGTTTATTCAAATGTAAATTAGGTGTCAGGAGAATATATTGAGTTATTGGGGGGGTGTTTTTCCTGTATTCTATTTCTTCCTTCCAAGCAGGAAGCCAGCCTTGCCTCAGGAAGGTCTGCTTTGGGGGCTGAATGCAGAAGTTGTGTGTGTAGACCACCTGGCTTATGTTTTCTGGAAGCCTGGAGCCTGGGGAGAGATTGGAGATTAGTGGACCCCAGGCAATGCAGACTGGAATGTGCTTCCTGACAGCCTGGTGGCAGGTGGCAGGATGGTAGGACTTCTATGGAGAGGTGGTATCTCTCAGAGGGTCAGAGCCTCTGCCTAGGATTCCCAGCTTCAGCCAAGATTCCCATGCCTAAGCTTGGAATGGAATCTGCCACAAGCCTCCTTCCCTGATGGGACACGCAGGCTGGAGCCCTGGGGATCAGTAGAGGCCTTGGT
Source organism: Galeopterus variegatus (assembly GCF_000696425.1). Taxonomy (NCBI): domain Eukaryota; kingdom Metazoa; phylum Chordata; class Mammalia; order Dermoptera; family Cynocephalidae; genus Galeopterus; species Galeopterus variegatus. Next base: position 271,903 of record NW_007726803.1, read on the forward strand.
CTCAGGAGGAGTGGGCCTGTCCTTATTTTCCAAGTACCATGCAACCTCCTTGATTTTCTTGCATTCCAGGGAAAGGGAGGCCCTTCCCCATCCTACTACCACCAGTGTAATTCTCCTACCAGCCCAGACGATGAGGGCTCCAAGCCCCAAAGTAACTTGAAACAAAGAAAAAAAAAAAGGAATATGACAAGTCTCTCACACCTGAGTTGGGGGAGTAAGGTTCATACCTCACTACAATTAGAATAAATTGAAGGTGCATCTTAGAACAAGGTTATGCCCCCAACACTTGCATTCCAGGATGTGCTCTTGAGTGGGAGAGAACGGGATGACATCACAGGACAGTTCCAGGGAAATTGCTTATGACCTCCCACAGAGTGTGCTGCTACTGAAAACCACCTGTCCTGCATCACTGCAGAAACAGAATTGGAAATCACTGCCTCAGAGGATGGGGAGAGAAATGTGGTAAGAGTTTCTTACGTTTCCTCAGTGGGGTCCACCTTACCGTCAACTGAAAAGGTCACCCTGGTCTGCAACCATGGTACATGATGAGCAGTAGGGTAGGTGACCCATGAACGCAGGCCCTGTTCCCATCAGGCTGTGCACAGAATTCAGGCAAGTGAGCAAATAGAATCGAACATGGGAGATTCCAAAACCACCTGAGCAACGAGTCTTCTCCAAGCATGAAGGCACTTAAAGGCCTTGCTCATTGCAGCAGCCAGCCCAGCCCGGCCCGGCCCCGCAGGAAGAGTCAGTGGACTCTGTGCCTGTGGTCTCTGGCCTGTTCCTGCTTGCTTTGCCCTTGTGAAGGGCAAGAGACAGAAAACTCCGCTCCTGGAAATGACGGCTGGCTTGGGAATGCTGGTGTCAGCACTCTGCCAAGGGTTAGGCCGTCAGCACAAGCAGACCCGTGTTAGGGCGAGCCCAAGAACGAGGAATGATCTGCTATGCCTGTCCATGTGTTGTAGCCCCAGGGGACCAAGAAAGATGGGAGATGGGCAGGCTCTGAGCCTGAAGATGGATGAGTTTGGTTGTGTTTCCACGGGGCTCGAGACTTAACTAGACTTAGCTAACTTGCTATGTGTTCCCTCTGAGGTCGCGCACATCACAGTTCACCTAGTAGTCTATGGCAGACTCAGCATTAGGCACAGAGTAGGTGCTTACTAAACGTTTCCATGGATGGGCAGTGTACTTATTGAGTGCCAACTGTGTGTAAGGCATCATGCCAGGTATAGAGGGAGGCTGCCAGGGCAAAGCTCCTGTCTCCAGGGAGCTTCCAATCAAGTGGGTCATAAGGTACCTGCCCACGTGACTCACACCCACCCAGGAGTGCGAAAGTGTTCTGTTTGACTCTCTGGGTTTTAAAATTTTATACCAACAGAAAACAAAAATTTAAAAAGCAAACCAAAATTTTATATCAAAATTAAAAACTTGGCTACCATGTGTATAAAGAGAAAAGGTGGTGTGCGTGTGTGTGTGTGTGTCTGTGTTTGCATGTGTGTATAAAAGGCTGCAGAAGAAACGGACTTGTAATAGCTTCTTTCAGATAGGGAATTAGGGGCCAGGGATGGATGAGAGACTTATTGAAATGTTTTATAAGTTTTTTAATGTGTAAATATAATAACTTTAAAAACAAACAAAGAAAGGAATGGGGGATTCACATAAAAATCCAGATTTCTGCTTCTCTCGACAATGCAGAAGCTCTGGCAGTACTAGGAACATTTATTCTGGAAATAGCATTAAATAGCATTAAAGGAGTTTAAGCTGAGAGCTGGCCTGAGATTTACATTTTGGAGAGAATATGTTGGCAGCAGACTGGAGGAGAATTGCGTGAGCACAAGATCAGGGGCAGGTAGAACAGAGAGACGGTGTCTGCTGCAGTAATCAGGGGAAAGATGGGGAGGACCAAGCTGGGACAGTGGCAGGGAGACAGATGTCAGAGACATTAATGAAATAGAACTGAGAGGTAAGTAACCGATTTGGAGAAGGAGAGTGGGAGAGGCCAGTTTCACTCCCAGGTTCTGCAAAGCCAACCACAGTAGGTGCCACAAGATCTTTAGACTGATCGAAGGGAAAGGGGGCACAGGAGATTTCTGGGGGTCTGAACTGGTGACAGCAGAATGCTGAAAGTGTACATCTTCTGTAACGCAAGGAAAGACCCACATAGAAAATGGACTTGGGGATAATTCGCTCCTCTCCCGCATTCTAGGCACCAAGACCGTCTCAGTGATTTCCCAGAGAAAATGGCCTCTGGAGAACTCAGCAGGGGAGAACTGGAATTTCAGACAGAGAAACTTAATGCTTGTGACTTAAGAAAACCAAGAAGCACCAATTGAAAAGTAGTTGAAATCATATTCCTTTAAGGAATGAATTTTCTTGGATCTGTGTTCATCCTTTACGGCTTTATTAGTCATTGCTAAAGCCCTTTTGGGGTTACAAAGGCACCAGCAGGGTGCTGTTCCTGGAGGATTACCTCAAGCAACAAGCCTTAAACAGCAACCCTGCCATGCCAACAAGCTAGGCTGCCCTGGCAACACCAGTGTCCAAGGGGAGGGGCAGGGGCCCTACCCCTGAGGTTTGAGGCAGGGAAGAAATGAACCAGCCTAGAGCTTCTGCGCTTCTCTTTTCCCTTGAGGTTTGCTTTAGCAATTTGGGGTCTTTCATGAAGGACAGAAAAAGGTCAGTTCCTTGAAGGCAGGAAGCAAGTTTTGACTACCTCTGCACTTGAGACAGCAGCCTTGACAATGTTTGATTACCTTTTCTACTTGAATCAGAGTTGGAAATATTTTTTCTTTGAGACTTGATGGCCAGTTTAGTCATGTTGTGGGCTCAGACTTAATCCACAATGAAAGAAAAACATTCAAAGTAAAATCAACCTAGTGTTAATTATTTAATAATAGCTAATGGTTATTGAAACAATCACTCAGCTAACTTAAATCTTCACATAAACCCACATACGTAAATACTATTATCATTCCCATTTTACAGATGAGGAAATGGAGGCTTAGAGACTAATATGCCCAAGGGCCTGTAACTAGTAAGTGGAAAACCCAGGCTCCTCCCCAGTGAGTTTAGCCCCTAGACTTTATTGTTTTCAGGGTCAGAGAAACAGGCTCTCTGGTGGCTCCAAACTGTGAGCCCAACAAAGAGTGTCTTCAAATTTGGGTTGATGTATAAACTTTATTTTTACCACAGCCAAGGCTGCACTGAGAATGCCACTTTTTTTTTTTGTCCTTTTTGAGACTGGCCGCACCGCCCTCAGCCAGTGAGCGCTGTGAGCGCACCGGTCATCCCTACATAGGATCCGAACCCGCGGTGGGAGCGCTGCTGCACTCCCAGCGCCACACTCTCCCGAGTGTGCCCCGGGCTCGACCCGAGAATGCCACTTTTGGTGATGAATGTCATATTGTATGCTGGGCTGAGTGAGTGGGATGACATGATGTCACACCCTCAGCAAAGACAGAGTAGGTATTTACTGACAGTTAGGAGACCTGAGTCAGAGTAGCAAAAACTCCTACCTAAACAGCTTTGCAGTCCCAGAAGAACCCAAAAGAATGGTTTAGTGACCCCCGAGAGGTTTGGTCTGGCTCATGCAGTTGGTCTTTGCAGGCTTTATTTTGTTTAATATTAAACATGTTTAATTATGAAATATTTCAGACATACAGAAAATAATAAAGAAGATACCTAAATACCACTGAGATGAAACAGGTGATGGTATGTCCCCCTCTGTGCTGTCGCTTACTCTCTATCTCTTTAAAGAAACATAATGTTAGAAATACAGGTCAGGGGGCCGGCCTGGTGGCGCACTGGATAAGTGCGCCGCTTGGGAAGCGTGGCGGCGCTCCCGCCCGGGGGTTCGGATCCCACATACAGACCGGTTCCCGCTCACTGGCTGAGCGAGGCGCGGGAGCAACGCTGAGGGTTGCGGTCCCGTTGCCGGTCCCCGGTCCGGTGCGGGGGCAACACTGAGGGTTGCGATCCGTTGCCGGACACGGAAAAAGACAAAAGACAAAAAAAAAAAAAGAAATACAGGTCAGATCAACCCTGTTCCTTCCCTGCCTGCTGCCCCAGAGGTAACAACTATCATGTGTACCATTCCCATGAAGATTTTTCTACTTTTTTATTGTGGCATCATGTATGAGTAGTAAATTGTACAAATCTTTTTTTTTTTTTTGTCTTTTTCGTGACCAGTAAGGGGATCGCAACCCTTTGCTTCGTGTCGTCTGCACCGCGCTCAGCCAGTGAGTGCACCGGCCATTCCTATATAGGATCCGAACCCGCGGCGGGAGCGTTGCTGCACTCCCAGCGCTGCACTCTCCCGAGTGCGCCATGGGGTCGGCCCTAAATTGTACAAATCTTAATCGTACAGCTTGAAAAAGTTTTACTTATGCTGTAGCTGGGTGGTGTATGTTTACATATGATACACCTAAAACAAGATATAGGTCAAGATAGAGAACAGTCTAGCCTCTCAGAGGGCTCCTTTGCCTCACATTTCCAAAAGAAGTGGATGGAGTTACCAACCTTAAAAGTTCAAAAATCTAGAGATTTAACGTGAAAATCCAAATTTCTGGCTTCTCTTGAAATCTTGGAAAATCTAACCACATTAAGGTCACATTCTAGCACAGGGACAGAGTGGCAGCTGCCTGCTATGGACAAGGCAGGAGCTCCCAGTTCACCCACTGCTCACATGATGCTCCCGTGTTCTCTCCAGCCCACTACATTCTCTTACAGAACCACAAAAGTGCCGCCATACTGGCGATATTTCAAAAGAGCTGCAAACATAAGCAGGTTGAGAACAATTGCCTTAACTATCTTAAGAAAGGCCGAGTTTGAGAAAAAGTGTCCTCCTCCCCACCTGCTGGGTGACTTAGGAAGTTGCTGACAATGCCTCAGAGGGAAAAGGGAGCAGATTCTCTAGGTCTTTGCTACTCAAAGTGTGGTCCTTGCACCAGCTGCAGGAGCAGAACCCAGGAGCTTGTTAGAAATGCAAAATCTCAGTTCCTTCCCCAGATATATGTATTAGTTTGCTAGGGCTGCCATAACAAAGTACCACAAACTGGGTACTTTGACTTAAACAACAGAAATTAATTTTTTTCACAGTTCTGGAGGCTGGAAGTCCAAGATCAAGGTGTCAGCAGAGTTGGTCTCTTCTGAGGCCTCTCTCCGTGGCTTGTAGATGGTCGTCTTCTCCCTGTGTCTTCATGTGCTCTTCCTTCTGTGCGTGTCTGTGTCCTAGTCCCCTCTTATAAGAACACCAGTCACACTGGATTAGGGCCCCACCTTTATGTCCTCATTTAACCTTAATTACCTTTTTAAAGACCCTGTCTCCAAATACAGTCACATTCTACTGAGGGTTAGACTTCAAAATATGAATTTTGAGGGGACACAGTTTGACCCATAACACCCATTAATTAAATCAGGATTTATATTTAACAAGATGCCCCGGGGACTTTTACGCACTTTCAAGTCATAGACGCACTGCCCAGGCCTGCTCCCTAGTGGATAAAACACCCGTGGGTCTGCCTGGGGGCAGGGAGGAGGGGAAGGAGAGGGCCACAGTGATTCCTTTAGATGAACTTTCTCTCCATTGCATAAGCCTGATAGAGTGGGAATACCAGGAAACTTGAGGTCGATCCCCTCTTGAGGAATCTCATGAAGAAGCAATGACCTTCTGCACTTTTGGGAATCTGAGAAGGTAAGGTTAATAGGTGAGGACTGATGAGCCAAACTGATATGAATCTGGCCCAGGGGAGTTAAGAAACTGTTTTCCTTCAGAAAACAGGTTGGAATGCTGGAAATGTGGCCGCTTTTAGTAAAGAGCTCATTTTTACCTGGTCACCCCCTGCAGGTTTCCTCTGTCAAGGTGCAAAGCAAGTCTCTGGGATGTCCTGGGATGGGATGGGGACCAGGAAGATACCACACTGCATTCCTCTGCACTCTGCACGAGTTCATTTTCCACCTCTGTCATAAGCCCACTGCTATAGTGACAGTTGCCAGAGATACCCCTTAATAGGGTTGAAGCTAATCCCCACCTATACTGTCCATCATATGGTGCAGGCCAAAGATTTTCAAGCTGTGTCCTATAAAACTATAAGGTGCTTCTAGGGTTTCACAAACATTTGATTCAAATGTCAACTAAAATATTTTTATTTATTTATTATTATTATTTTTTTTGTCTTTTTCCGTGTCCAGCAACGGATCGCAACCCTCAGTGTCGCCCCCGCACCGGACCAGGACCGGCAACGGGATCGCAACCCTCGGTGTTGCCCCCGCGCCTCGCCCAGCCAGTGAGCGGGAACCGGTCTGTATGTGGGATCCGAACCCTCGGGCGGGAGCGCCGCCGCGCTTCCCAAGCAGCGCACTAGCGCAGTGCGCCACTGGGCCAGCCCCAACTAAAATATTTTTAATTCATTTTTTAAATGACAAAGAATGTATATGCTTGTAAGAAATATCAAACCGTATATACAGTATCGCATATGTGCTAAAAAGCAAATATCCAAATTCTGGTCTGACAGAATAGAGTGATTTGTAGAATGCTAACCGTTCCTACAAATAGTAATTATGAGCTCTGGACAGAAACAAAAATGAAAAAACCTGTTTGATGCCCCTGGAGAGCAACCAGTCAGTAAAGGAAGGGGTCTTGATCCTTGAAAGAAGGGAACCACTCTGGGTGAAATCCACACTTATGTGGCTTTTCCTATAAGGCAGTCATTGTCCGTTGTTAATGTATGTTACAATCTCTGGAGAGCTGGTTAGAACATAGATCACTGGAATCCACCTCCAGGGTTTCTGATTCACTGGGTCTGGGGTGGGGCCTAAAAATGTGCATTTCTAACAAGTTCCCAGGTGATGCTAATACTGTTAGTCCAAGGACCACACTTTGAGAACCACAGTCAGCTTGCACAGGATAGGGGTTGTGAAGGGACTAGAACTAAACAGAAAGTCACAGGTTTATTGGCCTGCTAATTCCAAGGAGTTTGCAACTGCAGTGGCTGGAAGTTGAGGGAAAACTTTGGGAAATGACAAAGTCACAGAGCTGGAAGCCCCCAAATATGTGTATATATTCTCCTCACATCCTCGGCCAACCCTGTACTGTATCTGTGCAAGTGAGACTGTGAGAGTCCAAGCAGAAAACCGCAGCTGTCTGCTGAAAGAGGTGAGCAGAGATCTCAGCAGGTGCCCATCACAGGTAGCGTTTGGTGAGCTTTTCACTGAAACATCACAGTGAGCTTTTCACTGAAACCATGAAGGGCCACACTTGAAGAGTAAAGACTGAATCCTTGACTAAGGCATTCACCCTAGCACTAGGGGTAAAACTCAAATAGACCCTAACAAAACCTAAAAACAAGCCTTAATGAAAGTGATGTGATCCACCAGGAATTTAACTGCCTGCTGCAAGAAAATGCCCTTCAGAGGAACATAGCAGAGTCAGTTTCTGTATCATATCATTCGCAATGTTCGCTATATAAAAACTACTAGGTATGTGAAGAAAAAAAATGTGACCCGTAATCAAGATACATGCAAGTTAATAGACTCACAATGTTAGAAGTGGCAAAGAACTTTAAAATAACTTTGATAAATATATTAAAGAGTTTCTTTATTTTTTTTTTGTCTTTTTTGTCTTTTTCCATGTCCGGCAACGGATCGCAACCCTCAGTGTTGCCCCCGTACCGGACCGGGGACCGGCAACGGGATTGCAACCCTCGGTGTTGCTCCCGCGCCTCGCTCAGCCAGCGAGCGGGAACCGGTCTGTATGTGGGATCCGAACCCTCGGGCGGGAGTGCCGCCGCGCTTCCCAAGCGGCACACTATCCAGTGTGCCACCGGGCCGGCCTAAAGAGTTTCTTTAAAAGATGCATATATGGGTGAAGAGATGAAAAATCCAGGAGAGATCTGCAAACTGTGAAAAAGAACTAAATGGAAATCCTAGACCCGAAAAACACAATATCTGAAAAGCAAATCTCTGTCTTCACATCCTCACTCCCAGTCCAACTCTCTACCCCAGAGTTAAACATCTGCGGTAGGATTCTCTGGTTGCAAATGATAAATATCTTACTCTCACTAGCTTATGCCAAGGTGGAGAGGTGGAGGGAAGGTTACATAACCAAACTGCGAGGAGGGACACAGTGGAGCTGTTTGAGGATCACTGGCCCTAGGGATTCCAATACCATGAAGATGGTCTTTTTCATCACTCTGCCTCTCTCTGAGAATTGGCCGTATACTCCACTGTCTCACTGTGAACAGGATCCTCTGTGCGGGAAGAGAGATGGCTGAGCTCAGCTCTGGACTCATAGCTTCACAGCTCTGAGGGAAGAGGTTCTCTTCCCATAGCACCAATTAGAAAAATCCTAGGAGGGCCAGCCCGTGGCTCACTCGGGAGAGTGTGGTGCTGATAACACCAAGGACATGGGTTCAGATCCTATATAGGGATGGCCGGTTAGCTCATTGAGTGAGCATGGTGCTGACAACATCAAGTCAAGGGTTAAGATCCCCTTACCAGTCATCTTTAAATAAAGAAATAATAAAATAAAAAATTTTTTTTAATTTAAAAAATAAAGAAAAATCCCAGCAAAGGTGTCTGGTTCTGTTCTCTTCATGGACCAAGCACAATGGCCAGGGTGGGGGTATTACTAATGGCTTGGATCAGATGCCCAACTCCAACCAATCATTATGGCCAGCGAAGCAGCTCCCATTTGGTAGGGGAATGATTCTTCAAAAGGAGAGAGGCAGTTTATATGTGGTAAAGAGGAGAACTATTGTGAGCCGGGATGGCCACCTCAATTTGTGCTTACACCATTATCCGTTAGGTGTGAATCCTTCTACATCGTTTGTATATGTACAGTATTATACAGTGTCTAACTGTGGGCTCCCCTCAAAGCAGTCCATGTCAATGATTGGGCTGTAAATAATCTGTGGGGACGTGATCTGAAGAAACATGGTGAGGGAGTGGGGAAATGAGATAGGAAAGGGAGAAAGCCAATGAAGGTGTGTTGATGAGCAGGCTAGCACTTTGGTCACCTGCGGTTCGATCCCATTGTGACCCTTGAGAGACTGTGCAGAACAAACATCAGAATTGTCCTACCAAGGGACGAGGAAGGTGAGAAATGTATCCACCAACTTCAGTTCGTCATGGGTGGAGGGTTGCTCCTGGGGGCCATGGCTTCCAGAGCACACTCCTACAGCCAGAGAAAACTCTCAGACAGACACAGGTTCCTGAGGGCAGAGCCCCATTGCCCAAGGAAACTCCACTAAAGCTGCAAGTCTCTGGGGTGGATTGAGGGGAAATGGGCACTGACAATACCTGATACACATCTATAAATCTCTTTACACATGCAGGATCCTGTTACACGTTATTCTGTAAAAAATAATTTTTCTAAACTATACATGTTTGAACTATGTTTAAAACTCAACAATACCTGGGCCAGCCCGGTGGTGCACTGGATAGTGCGCCGCTTGGGAAGCGCGGCGGCGCTCCCGCCCGAGGGTTCGGATCCCACATACAGACCGGTTCCCGCTCGCTGGCTGAGCGAGGCGCGGGAGCAACACCGAGGCTTGTGATCCCGTTGCCGGTCCCCGGTCCGGTGCGGGGGCAACACTGAGGGTTGCGATCCGTTGCCAGACACGGAAAAAAGACAAAAGACAAAAAAATAATAATAATAATAATAAAATAAATAAATAAATAAAACTCAACAATACCCACATCCAAATGTGTTGTAATTCCAAATAGGAACACATTGGAGACCGCAGGGCTAAATGCACTCATCACAGTTCAGTAGTCCTGCAAGAACTAGTTTAAATGCTATACTTCTCATCGAGGCACTATTCTACTATAGCTATTGGATACGAGTGCCTGAATAACTCATTAATTATATTAACTTATATTAATGTAATATTTTCTTGAAGTGAACTCAATTACCCTTAAAACTAAAAATGGCTTTCACTGGTGAAAGTGGGACATTTAAGAAGAAAATTTGATGATATGTATGATGAATTTGATCAAGACCAAGATATCAAATATCCTCCCTCACACCAATTCTCCAAAATATCAGCTTCACTGACAATAGCTTATGAAGCAATGTGCCAAAAATGCTCATGCAAAGCTGCTCAAAGACAAGAGAGAATAATGATATTAGTTGTTTTGGAGAGTCACCTTTTATGGCAATAAAAATTACCCAAGTCCTCAATGTTTTGTGTAGTAAATTTTGCAAATTAGTTTTATAGACCCTGCCAAGTTGCAATGCCATTTTGAGACTAAATACAGTAGAGCATGAAAACAAGTCTTTCCATTTCTATCCATGGAAAATGAACAGCTTAATATTTTTGAAAAAACATATGCAAAAAAGCCTGGCAGTAAAAATGGACTTACAAGCACTACACATAAATAACACATTGCACATGAAGGAGAACATACCATTACGGAAAAAGCTTAGGAAACCCCAAGCTATATTAATAGGACCCATTAGTCATCAGACAACAAAAACATCAAATGGGCAGGTTGCTATGAAAGAGCAACAAGAACCACTGGCTGATAATTCGGCCCAGAGGGGAATATGCACATACACAGATCTTACTGGAAATGCAAGTTCCCTGAGGGCAGGGTTTTGTTCTACCTTATTCACAGAGTAGGTACTCAATAGTGTTAAGTTAATGAATGAATCCAACTTGCTTGATGTTTGAAGATTAAAGTTATGTTCTATCTTTACAGTTCAGCAGGACCCAAACACAGATGGTGCTTATTTTAGTAAAGAATCATCATCATCATCATGGTAACATTTACTGAGGATTTATCATGTGCCTACACTGTGTTGACCATTTTACACGATTATCTCACGTTCATCTGACAATGACCCCAGAAGGTAAGCATTATTGGCCGGCCCGGTGGCGCACTGCTACAGTGCGCCGCTTGGGAAGCGCAGCGGCACTCCCGCCGAGGGTTCGGATCCCACATACAGACCGGCCGCTCACTGGCTGAGCGAGGTGCGGGAGCAACACCGAGGGTTGCGATCCTGTAGCCGGTCCTGGTCCGGTACGGGCGCGACACTGAGGGTTGCGATCCATTGCCGGTCACGAAAAAACACACACACAAAAAAAAGAAGGTAAGCATTATTATCTCCATTTTGTAGACAAACTGAAGTATAGAAAAGTTAAGCAACTTGCCAAGATAGCACAGAGTAATGGTAGGGTAGGAATTCAAACCCAGACGGTCTGAACCCAGAGCCCGTACACCTTTTCCCACTACACTCTTCTGCCGTTTCTGCATTCAGACAAGTTATTAAGAGGAAGACTTTTTTTTAACCACATAGTGAAATGTTGGCAAAAATGTGGTGGTGATGTTTAAATGGTGAGAAACAATGATTGGGGAAAATGAGGGCTGTGACTTGTATTAAGTAGCACCTGCACTAGGCAGGGTTAAACCGCATTATGTGATGCACACCTCAGACCCTAGCCACTATGAAGAAGACAGCACCTTAGAATGCACTAGATACAGCATTTCAGTGATGCTGAAGTGCGGTATTTACATCACAGACTTTTCTGGTGATTTAGGGTTACTGTAATAATATGGGCTGTGAGATCCAGAATTAACTTTTTACTTTTGGGCCAAACCGAAATGCTGGTATGACCATTTCAAGTGAGAAAATAAATTACTACAAGAAGTTACTCTCTATCTGGTCAAAAAAACACAAAATCAGGGCCGGCCCGTGGCTCACTTGGGAGAGTGTGGTGCTGATAACACCAAGACCACGGGTTCGGATCCCATATACGGATGGCCGGTTAGCTCATTTAGGAGAGCGTGGTGCTGACAACACCAAGTCAAGGGTTAAAATTCCCTTACCAGTCATCTTTAAAAAAAAAAACAAAAAAACCACAAAATCACATTATTAGCTAAATACTTCTTTTATTTAAATCAGTTAAATTTAAATTGAATGCCCAGCTGATATTTATACAAACCCCAGCAGGCTGAAGTTGCACTGCAGTATTGAAATTTCATTGTATTAACAGTTTAAGATAAAGTGTTGGCAACAAATTCAAAACTAAGTCTGGACTCCATACTAAAAAATAGTAATTCTGATTTGAAATTTTGCAAGATATCTGACATGTTAAGACTGATGTCCAGTTTTTTAAAATGGCATTATTGAACATCTCATAAGGTTACAAAGTATATCTGAAAGGTATTTTTTGGTGAACGATGAAGGTAAAAACTAGCAGGGGAACCCTTCATTGACCCCCTTGAAATGAAATCTATTTAAGAACATGAGTAGTGGTTAGGTACTATTAGTAATATAACTTTGAAAGAGAAAATTTGTATTTCTTAGAAGTTTCTGGATAAGTTTCATTGAAGAGTGTCAGAAGACTGCTTAAAGACTGCTACTGTTGGGCCGGCCCGGTGGCACACTGCTACAGTGCGCCGCTTGGGAGCGCGGTGGCGCTCCCGCCGAGGGTTCGGATCCCACGTACAGACCGGTTCCCGCTCACTGGCTGAGCGAGGTGCGGGCGCAGCACCGAGGGTTGCGATCCCGTTGCCTGTCACAAAAAAAGACAAAAAGGAAAAAAAAAAAGACTGCTACTGTTTGCAAGGACTTCTTCATGCAAATCAAGAGTTATTTGATGCTGTGCACCTATAACGAAATATGGAGCTAGATTGCCGATGCTAATATAAACCTGGAAATGACATCCACAACCACCAGCTACTGATTTCTATGATCAGATCACATTCATTGTCCCCACTGATTGATTTTATATTTTCATTTTTAATAAACTATTTAAAAATGAGGAATATTTCAAACAGTTCACAATACAGAGAGCAATATAAAAAAATAAGTTTTCAACACCTAGTTTTAACATATATTAACATTTTACCACATTCAATTCCTTTGTAAAGGACATATATTACTACAATTACAGAATCCTTCAGTTCCTCTTTCTCACCAGGGGTAACAACTACCTTAAATATGGTGTGTGTCCTTCCTGTCCATTTTAATACTTTTACCACAGATGTATACAGGAGCGCTTCAAAAAGTTCATGGAAAAATTGAATTAAAAGATAATATGAATCCTTCTGTGAACTTTTTGAAGACCCCTAGTGAATCCCCAAACATATATATATTATGTTTGATGTTTAACATTTACATAATGGCATATTGTACATCTCCTTCTGCAACTTACATTGTTTTTACTCACCAGAATCTTAGAGATTTATCCAGGCTGATTTGTTTCATTTCATTTCATTCATTCTTTTCTTTTTATTAAGTTATTATAGCATCTATACACTGAAGTCCACAACTCCAGGGCATGGCTCACAACCTCCACCAGCACCAAGATGAAGACCGTTTCCAGCACCCCACAGTCTGTGTTCTCTCCCACTTTATATCTCTCAGAGGCAACCATAATTCTGAACTCTAGCACCATAATTTTGCCTGTTTTGAACTTTATATGAATGGAATCATGCAGAATGTACCCTTTGAGTCTATCTTTTTATGCTCAACATTGTGTCTGTGAGTTTATCCAGTCTGTTGCCTGTAGCAGTAGTTTGTCTTTTGCACTGAGATGTAGTATTCTGTTGTACAAATATAACATTATTTATTGTTTTACTCAGTATTGATAAATATTAGGGTGGTTTTCAGTTTGGGGGGATTGTAAATAAAGTTGCTATAAATATTTCTGTACATTTTTTGTGGACATATGCACTAATTTCTTTTGGATCTATACCTGTGAGTGAAATTGCTGAATCATAGTATAGACATCCTATACAGAACTAAGTAGTCGCAACAGGGATCATATGGATCAAAACATCAAAAATATTTACTAATCTCTCCTGTCATTTGTGCTGTTGTCACTTGTATTACATCTACTTAGATTATAAATCACACAGGACAGTGTTACAATTTTTGCTTTAAGTAGTCCTATATCTTTTAAAGAAATGAAAAGAAGAAAAGAAAAACTATATATAGTCTTTTTCTTTCTTTTTTGTCCTTTTTGAGACCGGCTGCACCGCGCTCAGCCAGTGAGTACACCGCACCGGCCAACCCTATATAGGATCCGAACCTGTGACGGGAGTGCTTCTGCGCTCCCAGCGCTGCACTCTCCCGAGTGCGCCACGGGATCGGCCCTATATAGTCTTTTTCACCTGTGTTGTTATGCAGGTAACCCTGAACCTAATTACGTCTTAATGGATGTCAAGCTTTCCCTGATCTCACTAACCAGGTTTGTGTCTCCTCCCTGGAGAAGGGGTAAGTAGTCCTCTCACTTTTCTATGGAAACATGAGGGAAGGTTCAGCATTTCCCGCTAACACTTTAATATTTCAAGATTTTAGAGATCATGGTTATTCCTTTCCTTAAAGCCCTTCATTGCCTTCCTATTGTCCCCAGGACAAAATTCACATTTCTTATTGCTATAGTCTAAATGTACCCCCAAAACTCATATTGAAACTTAACCCCCATCGTAACAATATTAAGAGGTGGGAAACCCAACTATGGTATTTGAAAGGTGGGGCCTTTAGGAGGTGATTGGATCATGAGGCCTCTACCCTCATGAATGGATTCATCCATTCATGGATTAATGGGTTAATGGATAAATGGGTTATCACAGGAGTGACACTGGTGGCTTTATAAGGAGAACAAGCGAACACATTAGCACACTCAGCCTTCTCGCCACATGATATCCTGCATCACCATGGTACTCTGCAGAGTCCTCTCCAAGAAAGGAGGCCCTCACCAGATACATTCCTCAACCTTGGACTTCCCAGCCTCCAAAACTGTAAGAATAAAATTCAGTTTCTTTATAAATTACCCAGTTTTATATATTCTGTTATAACTGACAGAAAATAAAGTAATACATTATCATGGCCCTTTCTCACACCTCCAGCTCTTCCCTTGTTTCTCTCCCTTTCCAGCTCACATGTCAGTTCTACTGAAATCTTAGCTTTTCATGTATGAACGAGCTCTGTGTTCACACATTCTTATCCCTCTGCCTGATGCTCACCTGCTCCATCCTCTTGCCATGAGGCTAACTCCTGCTCCGCTAGTGCTTCAATGTCTCCTGGGAGGCTTTCCTGACCTTTGGCTAGGATGGAGCCTCTGCTGTGTGTCCTGAGGCTCCTTGAATGCCTCTGGAGCAGTACTCATCAGATCTGGATCAAGGCAGGTCAGCTGCCTGCAGTAGCAATCTGTAAGGCATGCAAAAAAAACACTGTGATAAATATACTGTAAATATGTCAGGTGGCTCAAGTTTCTACGCCTGTACCTTTACATAACCGGTGAAATATACATTGGTGCTCCAAAGATTTTGGAGGAGATTAGGAGACACTCTCCTTACAGAATCTTAAGTAGTTAATTGGCTCTTTTTATAAGGCAATCAAAAGATTAAGACTTAAGAGTTAAACTTCAGTTGAAATGGTTTTTTGCTAATTTTCTTTATGTTCTATTTAAGAGTCATTCATTCATTGAAGAAATATTTAGTGAAAAGTTGTTATGTGTCCTACATTGTTCTCAGCACTGAGGATGTGCCCTGGTGAGCAAAACTGGCCCACATCCCTGTGCTTATAGAGTTTGCATTCTTATTAATAATAATATCATTAGCAAAATCATTAATTGATAATAGACATTGTCTACATGGTTTCCTGGTTCTCCATTGGTGAGGTTCTTCTATTTTGTTTCTAGAGGTTTGAGCAGTGGCCACCCCTCATGTGTTAGGCAAGCTAGACAAATGGCCAAAAGTCTTGGCTGGAGAGAGTGGGATCCAAGGGTCTCCCATGTCAAGTGGTCCAGTTCCTACCATAGTAAACAACATTCTCAAGTGGAAATAAAAAACTCTGCTCACAAGCACCTCCCACCTCCAGGGTATATTCTTGCAGTGTGTCTGTGCAGGATTCTGTGTACTTGTAGACTGACCTGGGCCATCAGCTCTGACCCCTGCCCACAGACAGCCCTTTAAGTCAGCAGCAGTCACCCCAGCAGCAAGGCCAATATGCAGAAATGCAGGCCTAATGCTGTTTACTCAGAAGGAATGATGTGTTTTATGTAAGTTCAGACCTATTTATTAATATGCCTCCCAAGAAGTTAACTATTCAGAAAACTGATTCCTCTCCCTCACCCAAATTAAAGAAAAAGCAAGAACTCCAGAAAAGTAGGAAACATCTGACCTCTACAAAAATGAAAATGAAAAACTGAAAACAAAAACAAAATCCTTAAAATATCTTTTAAGATTTTGAAGCTGTATCCATGTAAGTTACTTTTATCTGCGGTTAGCATGTGAGTAGCATTATCCAGGTAGGAAAAACCATGAAATAAAAGCCGATTCAGAAAACGTTGCTTTCAGTCCATGTCATAAATGCCTTACTTTGAATGTAGAGAAGAGGTGCACACTTAATAGAAAATGTACTTATTCCAGCCTTTATCAAATAAATGCTGAACAAATATTTAAAGGGGCCCAAATATCTTGGTTTTCCCTTGCGTAATTCATCGTCAACGAGACTTCGAGTTCCACAAGGGAATGATGTTCTTGTTTGTGATTAAATTTCCATTTGTGGAATAAATACAAGAGTGTAGTGCTTATTGTGTGCCACAGCACACAGTAGGGGCTTCATAAACAATTGCTGATATTACTATTGTTGTTTGTACTATTGAGATAGGAGGTGCTCAGTTTCCCGGAGTCTGAGTTACAGGCCACTACAAGTTTCAAACCACACCCTGGAGTCTCAGGTCCCTCTCCTGGGCCCTGAACTAGAAGAGAGTAACTAGAAGAGAGTAACTGTGGCACCTATTTTCGAACACAACATGGAAAGATAGAGACCTCAAGAGGCAGACTTGATCGATTTCAGTGGTCAAGCCTGCACAATAAGGGGTTTGGCCTTGCATGACCTTTCACCGTAGGTGCTAGAGAGCACTGAGTGTATTTTAAGTATACTCGGTGTATATGCTGAAATTTGACTACCGCACAGGCGCCGAAAGAAACAAGCAGAGCATGAGCGAGGCTAGAAGTTACATAACCAGGAATCACCGCTTTAGTTGAATTTTCATAAGGTACAATGAATATGTATAGACAGTCAACCGTAAAAGACAAAGTCCAGGACAAAAGCAGAGCCGCTCACTCTCGAGCCAGCCCGCACTTGGCCTGTGAAGTGTGTATTTCTTACTTTATTCTATTAAACTTGGTTTCACTTTCTACTCTGCCTCTGCTCTTGAATTCTGAACTGCGGTGGAGGCAAGAACTTGGCAGGGGGCAGGGTCGAGGTTAGGTATCCAACCTCCCCAGTCCCTCTCTTCCAGTAACGCTATTATTATCCTTATCATTATTATAAACAGTGAGAACTTTTGATATGGACTCGATCAGCTGTCTCATTTTAACACTAAAAAGTAAAGGTAGAGAACTAAACAGTGCCACCATCCCTCTTATTATGCAGCCCACGAACTTAGAATTATCCGTAGCACTTTTATTTCCCTCGTCTCTGACAAACAACATCACCAAACAGGGGCCCCCTCTACCTTCTAAAGTTCCCCTTCACTCCAACCCAGGACAATCATCCTAGTCTAAGCTGTCGTCACCTCTTGTACACCACTGCAAACTTCTGTTCCTCTCATTCACCTCAGCCCCTCCACCAAGCGACTGTCCCGATCCTTTTAAAATGCAAATTAAGCCCCCCCCAAAAAACCTTTTATTATTACTGAAGGAGATGAGCACTGTGGAAATATTTTAAATTTTTAAATAAATTAATTTGTTTAATTAATTTGTTTGCCGCACTTCGATAATTTTCATCATGATTATAATTTTACATTTTTAAAATGACTTTTAAAACAATGTGTATCTCCCCCAAAGCCTATAAAACTCCCTAAGGACAAGACCTTGTCTGGTTTGCTCCCAACTGCAGCCCCAGTTCCTAGCAGAGTGGGTGACACACGTTGATAACTTAACAAATATTTGTTTAGTGAATAAATAAACCAATTAAGCACTTGAAAAAGTAAATAATAATTCAGTAGCTGTATTTTGGGGTGTGTGGCCTGCTCATACCAGTTCTTTTCCTTAGAATTAATTCCCTAACCAAATGGGTTGGTTTATGACCAACTTTGTAATACCTGTCTCCACCTCATGATAATTGATTGAATCAAGGTGGACACGTGACCGACCTGGGCCAATTGGATTCTTTTTTCCTGGCGAGGGGGGAATTGGACTCCAGAGGCAGCCAGTGAGTCTCAGGAGTGTCTGGAATTGAGGGATTGGTAGACAATTGGGCAGTGGGGGCTCCTGCTATGTGAGTGAAGAAGCAGGGAAAAAGTCTTGAAGTCAGAAGAATAAAACAGACACACAGTACTAAGCAGAGATAAGAGAGGAAGAAAATCATTGTTCGTGTTCCCAAAGATTTGTTACTTCCTGGTTCTACTCCTTAGAAATGCCCAGATATCCGTGGATTCCATGAGACACTACTGTATTTTGGAAATAAAGCCCCCTCTCCTTTTCTTATGTAGCTCAGTTCAATTTCTAGTCCTTGTAAACGCAAGCGTCTTGAGTAAAACATGCACTATTCGTATATTAGGAGGTAAGATTAGTCAAGTTGATCACAGTAATCTGCCTAGGACAACACCTTGTTGATGACAGTCCAAATCCCAGGCAGATTCACTATGTGGGAAAACCCAGCCTGCTAAGGCTGTCTCTCACCGATTGGGTAAGAAATTAACCAACTATGGGGATACAATCTGCTTTAGACAGAGAGGGCACAGGACTTTAGCAGGATCCAGTCTTGACCTTGAGAGTCTTGAGTCTTTCACTTGAAAGAGACATGGATTAAAACAGGATGAAAATGGTAATTCCTATCACATTTCTGAATAAAGAGCTGGAAAAAAAAAACAAAAACAAAAAACAGACAGTCAAACCAAAACCAGACTCATATTTTTGGTTATTTGTGGCTTCAGGCTATTCTTAAAGAAACTGCCTTTGAATTCCCAAGGGGATTTTTTTTTTTTTCCTATTCCTTTTTGTCATCCAGTGGCCAACTCAGGGTTTGCTGGCTTCTGAAAAATCTAGGGGATTCTGAAAAAGAGAATCTGTGGTGGTTTATGGTTAAAATGGAACTATACAGACTGATCTTTTATACCAAGATGATGCTGGTAACCCTCACCAGGCAGGAATACACTTCAAGGTGTGTTTGGTAATTGAGATAAATGGTATGAAGGCATCCACACTCTTTCCTGAAGGTCTTAAAACATAATGCACTAGTTTGGGGACCAGATGTCTGATCAGGGTTAAAGATGCAGCCTGAAGTTATGAAATAATATTTTTTTCCTCCGAATCTAATTATGTCCTTGGCCTCTTTGGCTGTGCAAGTTACCAGATTTCCATCTGGTATCCTAGAGCGTGGTCATTTGCTAAAGCTGGAATATCAAGTGGGTCTATCAAAAAATTGTTGTACAAGGACCCTCACCACAGACGAGCCGAAAAAGTGAGGCTGAGGCTCTCATAGCACTGTATAAGGAAGCATGTTGAGATTTTGCTGATGAATGTAGTGTGTTGGTATAGTGGATTGAACTATGTCCCCCCAAAACTCACTGAAGCTTGAATTGTGTTCCCCAAGTTTTATGTATTGGAAACTTAGCCGCTACTGTGACTATTTAGAGGGTGGGAAATCCTATTATGGTAATTGAAAGGTGGAGCCCTGAAGAGGTGATTGGATTGTAGAACCATGCAGTAGTGAATGGATTAAAAATGGTGGTTGGGGCATGGTTCTGAGGGCTTTAAAAGAAAAGGAGAGTCTGTCTTTCGCTCTCTCTGCTCTCTCTTCTTCCACCCTCTTGCAATGTGAGACCCCTGGGTCTCTGTTGCCACCACCAGATGGACTTTGGACTTCCCAGCCTCAGAAACTATAAGCAGTAATTTTGTTTTCTTTATAAATCATCCACTTTCAGGTATTTTGTTACAAGCAACAAAAATGGACTAATACAGTTGGGCCTCACAGAGGTGGCTTCTACCATCCGGTGGCTTGGCAAGCAGGAGGGGCCTGTTATTGTGGCTGGAATTAGTGAACAGTGGGGCTGAGTAGTGGGGCAGTTCTGGGGCCTCACCCTGGTTTCATTCCCCAGCAACCAAGGAGAGGAGAAGCCTGGCTAGCAAGTGACTTCCATGGGAAGTTAGCTTTGCTGTCTACTCCAAATTCAAGACACTCCCCAAACAGGAGTCAATATATTAGGGCTGATTGGAGAGAAAGAGAGAGAGAAGGAGGAAGAAGCAAAAGGAGGAGGAGGAGGAGAGAGAAAGAAGCATGAGTCCTGGACTACCTATGATCTGCAAAATGGCAGGTTATTTGAGCCAGGCCCTCCTGCTTGTCCCTGCCAGAGGCCAGCCAGCGTCTGGAAGGGATGCAGCCCCGGCCAGTTGCTGGAGTTAAAGGTGCTGAAACCATTTTGGCCAGGAGGGGGCTCCAAATTTCACTCAAACTTGCACATCTCTGGGTAATAGTCTGGTTAGACCTCACTTTACTTAAATACTTATCCACCATCGTAGCATGGAAGGGACCAGAAACATCCCCAGAAATGGAAAGTTACTTCAAGGCCAGAAGGCTGGTTTGTGATTGAGCCAGGACTAGAACCCAGGTTGGGTAAGTCCTGTTCCGAGACTATTTTCCAGCTCTTAGGCGTCATTTAGCAGTAGCAGCAGCAGCAGCAGCAGCAGCAGCAGCAGCAGCAGCAGCAGCAGCAGCAGCAGCAGCAGCAGCAGCAGCAGCAGCAGCAGCAGCAGCAGCAGCAGCAGCAGCAGCAGCAGCAGCAGCAGCAGCAGCAGCAGCAGCAGCAGCAGCAGCAGCAGCAGCAGCAGCAGCAGCAGCAGCAGCAGCAGCAGCAGCAGCAGCAGCAGCAGCAGCAGCAGCAGCAGCAGCAGCAGCAGCAGCAGCAGCAGCAGCAGCAGCAGCAGCAGCAGCAGCAGCAGCAGCAGCAGCAGCAGCAGCAGCAGCAGCAGCAGCAGCAGCAGCAGCAGCAGCAGCAGCAGCAGCAGCAGCAGCAGCAGCAGCAGCAGCAGCAGCAGCAGCAGCAGCAGCAGCAGCAGCAGCAGCAGCAGCAGCAGCAGCAGCAGCAGCAGCAGCAGCAGCAGCAGCAGCAGCAGCAGCAGCAGCAGCAGCAGCAGCAGCAGCAGCAGCAGCAGCAGCAGCAGCAGCAGCAGCAGCAGCAGCAGCAGCAGCAGCAGCAGCAGCAGCAGCAGCAGCAGCAGCAGCAGCAGCAGCAGCAGCAGCAGCAGCAGCAGCAGCAGCAGCAGCAGCAGCAGCAGCAGCAGCAGCAGCAGCAGCAGCAGCAGCAGCAGCAGCAGCAGCAGCAGCAGCAGCATCTACAAATATCTGCTGAGATCCCAGTAATCTAAAAAGACAACCACTCATTGGGTGCCTGGTGTGTATACAGCCCTGTGCTGAGTGGCGTGTGTGTGGCAGGTGGCAGGCGGCAGCATGGCAGAGGTGCTGGGTGGTGGGGGGGTGGGGGAGGGAAAGGGCAGTGTCAAAGTCTTAAGTTCAAGGTTCTCAAGGCCCTCACATGCTTCTTACTGGTTTAGAAGGCACAGCCTAAGCACAGGAAAGTTAAATAACAATAAAAGATGTAAATAAGTTTCAATACAGTAGAGA
This sequence comes from Galeopterus variegatus, assembly GCF_000696425.1. Lineage (NCBI taxonomy): Eukaryota > Metazoa > Chordata > Mammalia > Dermoptera > Cynocephalidae > Galeopterus > Galeopterus variegatus. Next base: position 293,489 of record NW_007726803.1, read on the forward strand.
CTGAGCTGTCATAGGACAATGTATGATTAGTAACCAAATGAATAACTAGCAATTGCCATAAACTTTCTGAGGAAGAGAGGCTAATACTTTGTCTTTGTTTAACCCTTAACAGTTTTCAGTGTTTTCCTGTGTGTTGTCTTCTTTGAGGTGGTCACAAAGACTCTACATGGGAGAGGAGGTGGGGTGGGCTCTGCATGTGGGGAGCTGATGGGATGTGTGTGTGCTCAGAGGACTGTGGGGACACACATGCCCCTGACCTGGAGGAACATCCAGTCCTCCTTGTTGGGGAGTCCAGGCAACTTGTGACGCTCATGTGAAGGGAGAATTGGAATCCAGGGACTCGGGGGTTCAAGGGAGTGCAACAACATTCTGGATCTGCAGGTGTTCCTGCATGTGCTAAGTGTAAGGCTCTTTAAATGGACTCTTCCTGCCTGTGAATAGGCATGTGAACGTGGTGAAGGGAAAGATGGCTGGTCTGAAATGGACAAGCTGTGTGGCACTGGCAACTTGCTGAGTTTCCCTCGGCCTCAGTTTGCTCCTTGGTAAAATGAGAGCAATAAGTAACCTTTCTTGTCCTTCTAGTTGAAAAATTCTTTGATTCTAAGTATCCTATAATTACCTGTTTTAGAAAAATCAGTTTCAGGTATCAGTTTGCATCTTTATTTTGGGTCCTCTCTCTCTTATTTACCCTAAACTTTAAAAAAAAAATTTTTGCAATTGTATTTTGTCATTTGAAATCACACAATGTCCATGGATTGGAGTCATCCCCAGTTCATAGATGGAGGTGGTGAAATAGGGTTTACCTAATCGTCTCCAGCACTAGCTCCCTGAGCAGATGTTTTCAATGCAGACCATCCTATATACCTGCTCTATGCCAGGCATAGACCGCATATTACATAAATGATGCACAGGTCCCGTCTCCAAGGAAACTTCTGCCAGTCTCATTACTAGGGGGGAGTGCCAGGCACATGTGAGGCACTCAGTAAATGTGTGTTGAACAGAAAGGAACTCCTAAGGCACTGTGGGGAAGAAATCTGCATGAGGTTGAAATGTACCCAGGGAAGGGAGAGCCTGCCCCATTTCATACTTAAAGTCTCTTGGACATTCGGCCCCAGTAGGTATAAATAACTTCTAGGGGGCGGCACTCAGTTACTCCCTCCAATTGAGGTCATTTGGGAGCAAAAGGGGAAGTTGGGAGTATGCTCAAGCTGTGTTTAAAGACCTGAATTCGAGGGCCGGCCGCTTGGGAGTGCAGCGGCGCACCCGCCGAGGGTTCGGATCCCACATACGGACGGATTCCCACTCACGGGCTGAGTGAGGTGCGGTTGCGATCCCGTTGCCGGTCCCTGTCCGGTACGACACTGAGGGTTGCGATCCGTTGCCGGACATGAAAAAAGACAAAAAGGAAAAAAAAAAAAAAGACCTGAATTCAAGAAACGTCAGGTTGTCTGGAGTTTTTTAGGCAGGAAAAAGGCCAACACCTTTTAGGTGAACACTGAGTTTGACAATGGGGGAGATCAGAACGTGTCTGCTATGGATTGAATTGTGTCTACCAAAGTTCCAGGTATTAGAAACTTAATCCCCACTGTGACAGTGTTAAGAGATGGGAATTCTTTAACAATAATTGAAAGGAGGGGCCTTGAAGAGGTGATTAGATTGTGAGGACCATGCCCTAGTGAATTGATTAATCCATTGATGGTTTGATGGTGTTCATGGCATGGTTCTGATGGCTTTAAAAGGAGAGCAAGTGAGGGGGTTAGTTTCTCTCTCTGCTCCTGCCATTTCTGCCATGTGATACCCTGCGTAGCTGTAAAGCCACCACCAAGAATTAGGCTCTCACCAGATGTGTTCCCTGGACTTTGAGTTTCCCACCCTCCAAAGCTGTGAGTGATAAACATTGTTTCTTTACAAATTACTCAGTTTCGTATATTTTGTCATAAGCAACAGAAATGGACTAATACACTCTCCTTTATAGATTTCTTGTGCTTAGTGTCATGTTCAGTGTGGATCCGGGTCCAGAAGGAGGATGAGTAGGAAACCACTGGTGCTGTCTTAGGTGAGCCAACCACTGGTGCTGTCTTAGGTGGTGCTGTCTTAGGTGAGCCAACTGCTCTGATTCACAAGGAGACCCAGGGTAATCTTACCCGTCTCCTCTTCTTTCCCTCTGACACCCACTCCCCTCACCAAGGGCTTCTTGTGCTTAATGAGCACTTCCAGAATGTTTTGCCATCCACAGAGGAAGAGCAGCCGAGTGCCATCATGCATTGTTGTATCATGAACCCACAGGCTCTCTTGGTTCATCATCAAAGAGGACTCGGGGCTGGTGGGTACCCTCCCAGGTTCAGAAGCTCAGTGCCAAAGGCATATTCCAGGCCTACTTCCCACTCCTTCAGGGAACAAGCCTGGCTTGGGAGGGTAATGCCTTGTCCGCCCTGTTTCCCATCAACTGAGATCACTGCCATATCACCTTTTCCCCAGACTCCTGCTCCAGCACCCACAACCGTTTTTTACCATCTTCTCCAATAGCGAAGTCCTGTAAGATCTCTCAGTCTGGAGCCCCTACACCCACCTGTCTTTATTTCCTTCTCATGTCCTATCATCATTTGGTGTCCTAACACCCTTCCCAAAGAAGGCTGGAGGAATGGTGGGATGCTGTGTACCAAGCAACTGTATGAATTAAGTCTTAGATGGTACATGGGTTCTGACGGTGCAGAGAAGAAAATATTAATACAATAAGGTCACAAAACACTCTGCTTGCATTTCAGATGTTTCACATTGGTCCACAGTCACAAAGCTTCATTGTGATTGTGAAACAATTGGATTAGTTGTGAAAACACTACCCTTTAAATATTTGAAAGTAGAATGGAAAAAAAAAATGTTGAAATAGATGGGGGGGGGGGGGGGCTAAATTGAATTAAATAGTTACTGCTCCAAGTCCAGTGACCTACAAGTGGCTTGGAAAGTCGATTTTCCAGACCAGAGGGAGGGGTGGTGAGAAAGCCAGAGCCTGGGGCTAATGATGAGCTGGCCCCCAACCCAGTGGACTTTCCCACCGTTGTATGTTCCTTTCCCTCCTCCCAGCCTGGAGAGGGTCCCAGGGGAGCCCTGGGCTTAATGCAGTCGTGTTATGCAGAGCCTGCAACCTTGTCATTGGTAAATGATTTCACAGGTTAGTTACACAGGCCCAGATCGATGGGCGACTCAGGCAGCGGTTCGATCACGTTTCCGGGGAGAATTCACCCTTTGTGACCCGCGGTGGGGGCAGGTGGTTCATCAGAAGAGGCTCTAGCTTAAGGGATTTAATGCTGGCCCTTCCTCCTTCCTGTCTCCTCCTCGGGGGCCTGGGCAGTAACAGCCAGGCAATAAACTACTTTTCATTAAAGAGATCTGGGGGATGGGGTGGTGGGGGACAGAAAGGTGGGGACAGAAAGGCACAAATCCGTCCCGAGACGGAAAGCCAGGATGGGGGCGCGCTGGGTTCCCTTCCCCGCCCCTCCTCCCCCCGAAGCCACCCAGTGCCGCGCCAGGCCGCCGGCTGCGCTCTCGGCTCAGGCGGGGGCGAGCCGGCCCGCCCC
>NW_007726803.1:297073-319496 GCF_000696425.1 Galeopterus variegatus
CGCGCCGCAGGCCCACGGGGGGCCGCCCGGGCGCACGGAGCCCGCGTGCTCTCCAGGACCGTCCCCCGCCCCGGTGCCGTACCTGTGGGCGCCCGGAGCCGGGGCAGCGATCGGCGCGCCGGGCAGTGGTGGCGAGTGGCCCCGAGGAACCGGGCAGCGGGAGGAGCCGGAGCCCGGCCGGGATGAGAAGGTGACGTCGCCGGGGGGCGCTACTCTCTTTGTGGGGGAAGATGCTCGCCTACTGCGTGCAGGATGCCACCGTGGTGGACGTGGAGAAGCGGAGGAACCCTTCCAAGCACTACGTGAGTACTGCGCACCCCGACCCCTGCGGGGCGCTGGCCAGGGCTCCTGGGAGGGATCCCCGGAGGGCCCCGGGTGGCCCCTCGCCGCTCCCCTCTGCAGAATCCTGGACCTAAGTGCCTACAGGGCAGTACTCAGCTATGGGTTTTCTTCGCAGGGTTGCGATCTCCAGGGAAGCCTTTTCTGTCCTTCCTCCGCTCTCCCCTCCCCGGTTTCTTTTTTTGGCATTGGAATTGGCAAGTGGCTGCCCTTGTCTGTTAGGACGGTGAAGTCATCTGCGCGCTTGAGCCTTGATGGATGGTGGGGGGGCTTTCGTCAACCCCTCGCTGAGCGGCTCCGCTGGGAAAGAGCATCTTCCCGGCCCTCCCCGGGGGCTTGGGTCGCTCACACTCACACAGCCCGAGATGCTCTCAGAGGCTGGCCCTGGGGAAGGAAGCCTCGCGCTCCGCCTCCCACCTTCTCGCTGTCTCTCCCTTCCCAGGCCTGGGTCTAGGGGCAGAAGGAAGCCGCCGCGCCCCCTGCCCCACCTCCACCCTCAGCGCCGAGCTTTGATTTCCTTCTTAAAGCCATTGTGTCCGTCGGTGTGAGGAGAATTGTGGCTTTTCCTTTTATCCCTCCTCTGGACGTGACCCTTAACCGGGTTCATTTCCTCTTAAGTGATGCTCCATCTCCAGACACGAGGAGGCGAATGTTTGCTGTGGTCTCCAAGGAGCGGCCGACTGCCCCTCCACCTCCCCTGCACAAACTTAATGAGAAGGGGCTGAGGTTGACTGGGCAGCGGCTTCAGGGTCTAGGACAGTCCCTCTTTCATCTCAGCGGGTCCTGTCTTCCCATCCTTCACACCTTAGGAAGTAAACAGCGTGTCCTTGACGCCTGAGGAACCGTCTGAGCGTCTGTGCTCCTGGACTTGAGATAGAAGAAACCCATAGCTGGGTATCCACAGCACGGGGGTCAGGGGGACAGCAGGACTGCATCTTATTTGCAAATCAGGCACTTAAAGGAGCATTTAGAATGCGCAAAGCATTAATTTTAACAATTAAAACAGGCTGTTGGTTGCAGGCCTGGATTGCGCATTGATCTCTGAAGTGCCTTTATTTCCCTGTTGGAGGGGGCCTGGGGTTTGTGGTGATGTCAGCCTCGGGCTCCTCTTTCTGCCTTTATCACCGTAGCTCTGAACTTGGGTTTCTCTACAGTTGAGCGAATGGGGCTTTGCTCAGTTTGGGAGGCAGTAAGCGTGGAGGCTGGTTTCTGACCAGGCAGGGAGGTGGGTGCCTGTGGGGGACTTTCCCTGATGTGATCAGAGAGTGGTTCTTCTTGTGTCATCTGGCTCGGAAGCATCTTCTGCTGCCATTACAAGAAAGCTCTTTTTGGAGGGTTTGGGTCACCAGGTAGTCACCCTTCTCCAGGGACAGATGACCATTTGTACATCCCAGGGTTTATTATCGAGCTAGCCTTCTTAACCTCTTTTCTGAAATGTAGGCTAAGTTTTTAAGGGTTCTCTTTTCTAGTCCCCGGTTGAGGTTGGCACTGCTTTCAACAGATGGCACTCTCAGCTCTGAAACCCAAGCAGGTGCTTTTCCAGCTCTGAAATTTAGATGAAACATCAAATTTTAACTCTGACCAATGGTGTCCAAGATTACAGATGCAGGATGTACTGGCAAGAAACCCAAAATGTTGCTAATGTGACCGGGGACCCACTGCAGGCAAGATTGAAAGGTGGTTAAGTGCTAGGCTCTGAAGTTAGAAGGTCTTGATCAAAGTCTGGCTCAGCCACTAACTTACTTGTGCAACCTTGGGCAAGTTACTTAAACCTCTGTAGGCCTCAGTTTCCTCATTTTTAAAGTGAGAATAATAATAGGACGTACTTCATAGGACTGGTGGGAGAATTAAATGGGATCATCCATGTAAAGCACTTAGCCCAGTTCCTGGCACATAACAAGCACTCATTAAATGGTAGCTTATTATTGGTGAGATTCTGACTAAGAAAGTATTTTTGAAAAGCAGTTATTAATGGTCTGGCAAAAAGGAAGAACGATTTGGGGTTTTAAGATTAATAGCTTGTTCTATGTGAAAAATACAAAAGAAGTCCTGTCTAGTTCCCTTGAAATGATCATTTCCTCCCTTTTTACGGACAAAGTGTTTCCCGGGACATCTCCACTTCCTGTGTAAGAATCAATGACATTATATTTGGGGCAGGGAGTGATGTCACCAGACAGATGGGGCCACACAGAGATCTGCACTAAGGTTCTGGAAAACAATAAAAGGAGAAAGTGTTACACGTTGTGGAAAAGTGGAGCTGAGAACTCATCTGGCCAACCTCCTCATTTTACAGATGAGGAAACTGAGAACCAGGTTGGGTAAAGTGACTCGCAGCACAGCTAGTCACAGCACCTGGGTCTAACTGGCTTTGTGCCCATGGTGTGGGTGTTCGTTGAATGTACTCTAAACCTGGTTGGGGTTGACCAGGAAGACAAATCTCTGGGGGTAGAGAGGTTCCTGCACATGTGGGGTCTTAATGGATAACAAAGGGTGTCCAATAACAGAAGGGGTCCTGTGGGGCCAACAGCACAGAAAGAGCGGGCTGGGGGAGTCTGTGGCCTCTGAGGCTTAGGATCTGCTCTTCTCTTGGCCCTTGCACAGTGGACACCGCACACCAGAAGGTCAAGTGTTCTGTGTAAGGCACTCCGGTGTGGTTAGCTGGCAGGACATGCTGCACTGAAGTCGCGTATGTTCTGGAAATCCACTACACTGGAGAAGCAGACCTCCTTCCAGCCTCTCCTCCACTGATGGTGAATTCTGAGTCTGTGGTTTGGTAAATTGCAGAGGAGAGAGGTTTTATGGGCTGTGCACATTAGCTGGAGCTAGCTGATGAGCGGCCTGGGGCCTGAGCAGGAGGAGCTCTGCTGGCTCCAGAATGCTGAGAACACACTGCAAAGCTTCTTTGAGGATGTCCAGCAAAGGGTGTGCTTGTTGCCATGAGGAGGGTAAGCTGCCTAGGCACTTAGGGTATTGTGCTTTTCATCTGATTATGAAAGGCAGGCAGGTAGCCTCCATCGGGTGAATGGTGCTGTCAGCCCTTGGCTTCCTTCCTATCTGTCAAACCCCTGCTCGGGGTGGGTGGGAAGGGTGGGCAGCTGCTGCTTAGGGCAGGCTCCCTGGCATGGATTTGGGCTTCTCTCCAAGTTTTTATGAGCCGCCCCTGGGGAGCCTTTAGGTGAACTGGCTTAGTCTTTAAAATGGCCCGGATGATGCTGGATGCAAACTGCAGATCCCTTCATTTGAAAGTTTTCTGATAAGGATCCGAGATCACATCCACAAAATCTTTGCACGCACAGGTGTGTGTAGGTGTATGTCAAGTCATATGGTGGTGGAGAGAAGCTTGTTTACCTAAAACAAACAAGAATTTTTATATCTGTTTGGATTTGGGAGGGTTGTGCTTTTACAGTTGTTTCCTTCCCTGATTGTTTATTTCAGACAAATACCAGTCATGAATGTTCTGATCCTCTGCAGGACTCTTTAGGGAATACAAATGATGGCCAGTATTAATAGTTACCATTGATGGTGCCCAATGCTTAACATGCACGTTTTCGTGTGATTCCTGCAGTTCATCAAATGTGCCCCAATGTGGGGTAGGTTCTTTAATTCCTTTTTACAGATGGGGTAACTGAGGCCTGGAGATGTTAACCAGATTGCTTAGGGTCTCCCAGTTAGCACAAGGCAGGTCTGGGTGAGCACAGGTCAGTTTTCCTCCAAAGGAAGATATAAACCTCAGATGGGGCCCTTCTCAGTTGGAGTCTGTGGGGGAGGCCAGCCTCAGGCCTGAAGGACAGGGAAACAGCAAGGCAGGGTGGTATTTCAGGACTGCCCCACTGTGTGGAACACCTACCACATGCCAGGAGGGGAGTTTGTGATGACAATGGGGGAAGTCACTGTAAGGCAGGGGGAGTGGAGCAAATCCAGGGTGATATCTGGTCCCTGGTGACACTTGAAGTGATAACTTAAGGGTTGACTTGTGGAAATAATACATCTCCCTGTGTTTAGGTCATCACAGTTTTTGATCTTGGTCCTAGGAGCCACATTTTTAGGAATCAGTCCCAAACTGATTCATATCTCTGCCCTTTGTTTATTTATTTATTTTCCTTAGCCCTTAGACTGTGGCTCCAGTCCCACGGGAGTTAGAATATGCAGCCACAACCTGACAAGGGTCTTCTTCAAGGGCCAGTTCCATTATGGAATGAGTGGTGTTGGGCAAATCAGGGTGGTACCAGTGGTGTTGGGCAAATTTGAAATCAGTTTCAAATCCTGCCTCTGGCACTTCCTAGCTGTGCGACCTTAGACCAGTCACTCTGGGCCTCAGTTTCCTCACCTGTAACCTCACAGGGCTTTTGGGAAGTTGACCTGAGATAATTTTGGGTAGAGCTTCTACTCAGTACCTGCCCCCATCATGGGTACCACCCTATACCAGTTTCCATTTGGTGTTCCTGGCCATTGGGTCACCCTAAGACCCAACAGTTGAAGCTGAGAGAAAAGGAAAGACTGAGGCAAAAAGGAAGACCCAGCTGTTCATAGTCTGATGGGAAATTGGGCTACATGCCCCATGGAAAACTCCCAACATGCAAGAGAAACAGATAAACATGGAGCAGCTGTTCAGACCTGGAGGGGTTCCTGGAGCTGAGCATTGGGATCTAGTGGTACTTCCTGGTAAGCTGGGAAGGAGAAAGGAAGGAACATGGGTTGGAAAAGAGGAGAAGAAGGTGCCCCAGGTAAGGGCAAGGTCAAATAGGATTCTAGCCCCAAGGTCAGTGCCACATGTGGGTTAGTACTCTTGCCTGCTCTTTCTTTCTCTCAGTCTCTCTCCCTTACACACACACACACACACACACACACACACACACACACACACACACACACACGGGAATAGTTTCTTCTCTGGGGAGGGAAGTGATCTAGGGGTGATTCACAGGTCTGACAAGGTTCCCTGCTCATGGAACAGCCAACCACATCCTTCAAGGCCGTTGGAACACGGAGCACAGCCAGCCATTTATCATGGCCCTGTTTAGATCTGAGTGGGGGGTTTGGGAGGGGGCGCATCAGGGTTGGAATCACCATGTGTGGTGGCAGGCAGAGGGGAAGGGAAGAGAAGGGAAAAATAAACCTATTTGATGTCATAGGAGACTGGTTCCAGCTCCAGAAATATAAGCACCAGCTGCCGCATTTTCCAAAGAGATATCCGGGGCCAGCGTGAGTTAATGGACACTGGAGGCTATGAATTGGAGAAGTGTTGTTAGGGCTCCTGACTCTGGGTTTGCACAGCAGTTCCCTGAAAATTGCCTTCTAATTTCCTCAGCCTGAGTCACTAACCAGACTAGTTCTTGGCCAGAAAAAGTCTAACAGGCAACTCTGTTCTCTTTTGCCTCTTAATTAAACAAAATAAAACAAATAATAGAGTCATACATATAGTAGTCACACTTACTCTTCTTGAGTTCTGAGTATCCAGGAAAGGGATAATGAATTAGGACAGGGACCCAGGGAACAGGAAGGACAGGGGTGTGTGTGGGAAATGAGGTGGAGATTCTGGCTTTGAAAATAGGTTTTGAGCAAGAGCCAGAGGTGTTCTCTGCCATGACACAATTGCCAAAAATAATAGAAGCGCCCAATAGTGTGATCAGTGTTTCAAGAGGCGGATTCCCAGAGTGGCGTGCTACTTCCTGCCTGGGTCGGGCTTCTGCTGCCGTGTAGAGTCGGTTACAGGCAGGCAGGTGAATGGAGCAGTCAGAGACCTGGACATGAGGACAGGCCATAGGAAGGCCCCCTTGTGCCCCGGGGTAACCTCCAGGCAAGTCACCACATCAGCAATGGGGACGGAGGCCGTGTGTGTGCACAGCGCCGACCAGAGTCCCGTCAGGACATCAAGACACAAGGACAAGGAAAGAGCTAATGTACAAGTACCTACAGTGTACCAGGCAGTGCAGGAGATGCCTTTGAGAAGGGACTTTATTTGAGCTTTGTGACAACCACATGTAGGAAGTTTTTTTATGCCTATTTTACTGATGCAGAAATGGAGGCTCAGAGAGTTCACTGACTGTCACTCAGAATAATTCCAAAGCAGGGCTGGGATTCTCCACCCTGGTCTCTGACACCCAAGTCTGTGAGCTTGCCACTTTCTTCTCTGTGAGAGCTGGGTTGGTGAGAGAGGGTATGAAAATAACCAGCGAGTCCAGGCAGCACCTCCTGAGCAGATGCAAGGCGAGTCTGGGAAGGCTGCTTGTTGGAGAGCATCCGGGCCCTGGTACCCCTGCGCTGGAATCCTGTCTCCATCACTTATTGCCATGGGACCCAGTGCAAGCAACTTATGTCTCTGTGCCTCAGTTTCCTCATCCATACAAAATAAAAAAATATGGGGAAAATAAAACCTAGCTCATAGGGTTGTGAGGAAGATTAAATGAGTTCATAACTACAAAGAGCTTAGAACAGTGCCTGGCAGGCATGAGGCACAACATAAGTATTTGCTATGATAATTATTAAGACCTAAAGCTGTTCAGAGGAGGGAGAGCCCTCTGTGAACTGGAGTTTTCAGGAAAGACTGTCTGGAGAAGGGAGGCTTCCTGATGGGCCTTGAAGAGTCACTAGGATTTAGCTGGGAAAGAGTAGGATTTGGATGGGGAAACTGGAGAAGGCATTCCAAGACAAGGAAAAGCAAAGATGCTGGAGGTGGAATGTGCAAGGAAAAGCTGGGCAAAACTGAAGGTGAACAGGAGAGAGAAAGATGAAGGGAAAGGTCAAGGCCAGCTTCCAAAAGTCTCCAATGGCAGCAGAGGGGTTTCAGAGTTCGTTGTATAGACACCTGGGAACCTTCCTTTTCTCCCAAGGGCTGGTGGGGAGAAGGAGCTGATTGTCACTGTGGGGTCCTTTCAGGGGTGACTCAGAAACCACCTCTGAGAACTACACTTTGCTTCTTTCCAAACTTATCGTGGCTGGAAGAGAGCTAAGTAAGGACTGGAGCTTTTTTTTTGTCCTGCTGTGGCAACTCTTTAGTTGGCTGGCAGATCCCAGTCCCTCCTGTTTACAGCTCTTACTCCCAGGGATCAGGCTGCCCCATAAAAGTTGATTGCACCAGGGGCTCTGGCAGAGGGCGGGCCGAGGAGAAGGGAGGTGTTTGCTGCTTTGGGTCTCACCCAGAGGAGGGCCCTGGCTGGCAGGGCCTGAGGCCACACTATTTCAGGGTGGAGTAATTTCCATCCACACTCCCCCAGTGGCAAGGGAGAGGAAGCGCCTATCCTCACAGGGCCTGGGGGCTCATACTGAACAGCTCTTCCAAGTCTCAGGGGCATCGGAAACATCACACTGATGTTGTCTTCTACTTCAGCAACTCTCTGAACTCGTCTTAGTTTCAAATGTGATGCTTCAAACTACTTCTTCATTTATTTGACCCCTACCACACTCCCAGATATGCCAGTCAGACTGATTCTTTAGGGAAAATGTAATAAAAAATAGCAACTAACATTCCTGATTGCTTTCTATGTGCTAAGAGTTTTACATGGATATTCTCAGAGCAACCCCAGGAGGCGTGTAGTTACTGCCAGCATCCACCTTGTGCAGGTGAAGATGCTGAGGCTCAGAGAGCTCACGTGAGTCACCAGCCACCACACAGCAGACAAGCTGCATGCGGAGGGGCCTGCCCCGTCCCCGCAGATACCGCCAGTCTCTTAATGACATGTTATGCACCTGGGGAGCCTGGGCCCCATGGAGGTTCAATCTGAGGCATGGCCATTTGGCTTCTCAAGCCATGAGATCTTCCATGTGTCACCTCCCTGCTTCTAGAACTCCATCTGCCATCTAGAAAAGAGGGTGACTGCTTCCTTTCAGGTCTGCCTTGCAGAGGGTAGGGTGGGCATGAAAGGTGCTTTGGAAAGCACCGAGCACACAGAAAATAGCTGTGTGAGGGGCTCCACATCCCCTAGTCTGGTTTCTTAATCATTTGGAGCAGGGGATGGTTTACCAAAAGAGCCATTCCTGATCCCCAGGGAATTTCTAAACAAGGTTCACCTGCCCAGGCACCTCCCCTGAGAAGCCGGTAGCCAGGGTTGACTCACGGACACTTTAGGCCCTCAGTGAAGACGTCTTCTAGAAAACCACCTGAGAACTACACTTTGCTTCTTTCCAATCCTATCTTCGTTTTTTTGTATGGGAATAGATAGCTATTTCCAGTCCTACCTCTCCCTGCTGTTACCTGAGGGGAGGAAGTGACATCCAGGCGGCTGAGTTAGCAAAAGGGAAACAGCTGTGTGGCTGCCCTCCACTCACTGACTTGCTGTCATTTCCCTTTGGCTGGTGAGGAAGCCACCCTCCCCAAGCCTGGGCGGAGGCATGTCATGGGGTGGGGGGCAGGCTCCTTTCCTCTGTGTGTGTCAATGCAGCATAAATGATGCAGTGGGTCCTTTGGGGAGTGCAGAGTCGTTCACTCTGTCTCTGGATCCCTGGAGCATGAACTTGAGACCTGCAGGGAAATTGATCACTCTGATCAGATCTGACCACAACTCCAGGGAGTGTGGGGTGGGGGTACTGCCTGGTGCTGATAATGAACTTGCCAGGGGTGTACCAGATGGGAGAGGGAAAGAGGGGTGTGGGCTGGTTTGCGTTTTTGCCCGTCACTGCATGGTCCCTTGTAGATAGCCCTTGCCCTTTTCCTTTTTCAAGGAATATTCTCACTTGGTGGACCTTGATCTGTATTATGTCACCACCATCATCAAACAGTTCCCACATATTGAATTTCTATTTTGTGCCAGGCACTGCCAGGCCTTAGACTATATTATAATCTCTGGTCCCAACATAGTCCTGAAAGTGTGCGTTTTTAACCCATTTGACTCATATGGAGATTGAAGTTCAGGAAGTTTAGGTTGCACTGTTAGGTTGCATTGAAATTCAGACACACGCTTGTTGGCCCCTCTTCCCAGCCTGTACCTGGTTTCATACTGTCACTGTGTCTCACACACTTGGTCCTCCCACCTGCAGGGCTGCCCCAGGGGGTGGCGGGGGCTTCTACTGTCCCTCTGTGGAATGGTGATCCTTGCTGAGAGCCCTGCCTCGCTGTTTGCCCACCTGAGGGTTCTGAGTATGTAGGGATTGTCTCTTGTTGTCCAGAGTGACTGCTTGGTAAACTCTTTCGTGGTAGGCCTGATTCTGACCCAGCTTTATCCCGTTTCCTGATGGCCCAGACCCAAAAAGCTATTTTAAGGGACTTGCCTGTGTGGGAGAATTTCTCTCTGAAACAACAGAGGAGGAGGCCTCGCTGGCCTGGCATAGTGCTGCTGGCAGTGGGGCTCCGAGAGAGTGAAACTCTTTCCTGAATTCTGCCAGGGCTGGAATGGATAACGGGGTCCTTCACACAGAGCCTGGCACCCAGGAGGGATAGGATCCCTTGTCATTGTGGGTGGGATTCCTGGAGGTGCCTGCCCAGGGATTTCTGCTGGTCTGAGCCCCAGTGGGTTGGCAAACTGATTTTTCTCTTGCAGAGTTAAGGTCTATAATAGAACAATGACCAATGCCTGGTTTCAAGCCGGTATTAATTATTCTCTTTAGTCATTGCTCATTAACAACTTGAGAAAAATAGCCTTATTTTTCCTGTGATTTCTGAACGTGGCAGTTCCCAGACAGGGGAAGCAGGAGTGTTGAGCTAGAGAATATGAATGCAGCCCCTTATAGGTGCAGGTACTGGGCTGGGGCTTCTCATCCATAGTCTTATTTAATCCTCACAGAAAATCCTGGTCATCATCCCTGTTTTATAGACGAGGAAACTGAGGCTCAGAAAGGTGCAGCATCTTGTCCCCCATCACTGGCAGTAAATGTCAGGAGCCAGGGTTTGAGCCCAGATCTCTGCAGCAAGACTGTGATGTTTCCACTGTGTTCCCTGGATTTGATGGATTACCCCTGGAAGGTTGGTTTGCTAGTCGGGAGTCCTCACTTTCCCCCTGTTCAGGCTGGAAGCTCCACACATGTGAAATCTACTGCCCTTGGCCTTTCTCTGCCCTCTCTGCATTCCATCAGATTGGTCTCTGTGGCTGTTCTATGCACCCAAGGGGGTCTTGACCCTGATTTGTGGCTCTGGTGGGGTATGGAGCTCTGAGGCCACTGCCTGGGGCTCTTAAGAAAGGGAGGGAACCAAAAGGGAGTGTAGTGATGTGCAGCAGGCCAAGGACCCATGGCGTTATAGGTGGCTTTGTCTGACAGCTTCCTGAGAGCCTGGGGGTTTAGGGAGCTCATCACTTGGGGCCCAGATAAAACTTCAAGGGTCTGGGTTAAAGCCCAGGTCACGTGCCCACGTTGACCTTCCCTCTGAGCCCCTCCATTAATACATGATATGGTTGGAATTGGTGGTTGGGATATGATAACAAGCTTGCTACTGAGAACAGACCCGCAGCAAGGTCTAGCCTCTATTTGGTGTTCAAATTTTTATTCCCCTTGAACTTTTGTCCAGGGCCACTTTTGAAGGCCTGGCCCTTCAGAGGGTTAGACTGCCAGGGGCTCTACAGCCCTCCTTAGAGATGGTGGATAGCACGGCATTGTGGTTGGGAGCAGGGGGAGTTTAATTCCCTGGCACTTGCAGCCTGATTCTTGCTCAGGCACAACCAGGCTCTGGAAACCAGAGTAAGACCCCAGAGAGGGTCTTGGGTGCCCGCAGTTGGAAGGTGAGGACAAGAGGATGGGTGCAGGGCATCGACAGCCTCTGCCACATGGCGTTAGGCTCTGAAGCTGGCCCTGTCTCTCACCAGCTTATTCACTTGGTCAACTTTCTTCGCCTCCACGGGCCTCAGTTTCCTAACCTGTAAAATGGGTATAGTAATACTGCTACCTAGGCCATATGGCTGGTACTCTATAAATGGCAGCTATTGTTATTACCATCATTATCACCCTTCACTATTTTGCTCAGTTTTTGCCACCTCCCGGCAGCTTCCCTGACCTCTCATCTTAAAATGATATTTCCTATCTATGAATTTTTATGTATATCGTTTTACCTCTCGTTTAACACCTACCAAGAATGGCCTTGGGTTGTTTGGCTTTTGGCAAGCTGATACTTATTCATATTCATTCATTCATTCATTCAATCCAGTCAATCTCAGTCAATATTTGAATGTTTACCATGTGCCAAGCACTTAGAACACTGCAGGGCAGATAAAAATTCCCGCCCTTTTAGAGTTACGTCCTGGAAGGGGAAGGGAAAAATGAACAAGATAGGTCAAAGACAAAGTAAGTTAGATGGGGGATCAATGCTGTGAAGAAAACTAAAGCAGGGGGACAGGGAAGGGTGGTGATGGGGGTTGCTGGGCTATTTTTTTAGAGGGTGGCCAGGGACAGCCTCACTGTACAGGTGGTTTTTGAGTAAGACCTGAGGGAGGCAAGGAAGTGAGGCATGTGGATATTCGGAGGAAAGTAGTTGAGGGAGAGAAGGACCAGCAAGTGCTAAGGCCCTGAGGAAGGACATGCCTGGCCTTTCCAGGGAAGAGCACGGAGGCAGATGGGGCCCGAATGGAGTGAGTGTGGGAGAGCAGTAGGCAATGGGCATGCAGGGCAGAGGGTTCATGCATGGCCTGGGTCCCTCCCAGCCCGGGCAGTGTGCCATGCTCAGCAGTGAGCCTCCTGATAACTTGCTGAAGACTGAGACTGGTCAGAACACTGCCGGAGAAGTTGCTTTGGGGACTGTTTGGGGTTTTTTAAAAGTTTTTTTATTTTTTGACCGGTAAGGGGACTGCAACCCTCGGCATGCTGTGGTCTGCACCACGCTCAGCCAGTGAGCGCACCGGCCATCCCTATATAGGATCCGGACCCGCGGCCTTGGCGCTCCCAGTGCCGCACTCTCCCGAGTGAGCCACGGGGCCGGCCCGGGGACTGTTTGGGTTTTGACCCTGACGCACTAAAAGGAACCCTTGAGGGAAATGCAGTCTCCATTAGCAGTGTCATGGATGGGCTCTCCAGGGCTCCAAAGGCACGCTTTAGGGAGCTTCACTGACTGAACATCAGTTTTGTACCTACTGTGTGCCAGGCACTGTGCCGAGAGCAGCTCCTCCAGCTGGGAGTCGGGGGTGGTGAGCTCCCGCAGAGGCAGCAGCCACCACTCTTTCCATCTTTAACGCCCCCTCTCCACGCTAGCAGAGGGTCTGGCTCGCGGGAGGTCCTTGATCAATGTGATAAATTTGTAGATGAAGGCTTCATTCTTATGAAAGCCCCTTCCTCCCACTCCACTCCTATTTTTACTACAGCTTCTAACTTGCAGTTGTGGAATTTGGTTGTTTGAAACTCAAAACACATGTTTCTATCAATGTAATATTGTAAATGGTATTAAGATTCTCAGGTCAGCCCACCAAAATTTTTCTTATCCTCGGAGTAGATAGAATTAGATCCCTGAGAACCAGATGTCTCTAGTTCATCTACGTTATGGGCTAACCTGGGTACCTAAACGCTATGTGTAGTATCCAGGGAAACTATCTTTCAGTGTTCACAGTGAGAAGGAAACTCCAAGGCTAAAAAATCAGAACAACAACAATAGTAACAGCAGCATTAATTATGTGCCAGCCATTCTTCTAAGCTCTGTACTTACTGAATCCTTACAACAGCCTGATGAGAAAAGCACTGTTATGGTCCTTACTTTACTGATGAGAGAACAGAGGCACCAAAAGATTAATTTACCAATTGTCATAAGCTCTGAAGAGACAGAGCTGGTTCAGAGCCAGGCAGTGGGACTCCAAAGTCCTTCGGAAAACCTCTTGTTCCCTGGTCTTCGGGGAATCCTGCCAGCCAGCCTTGCCGCAGCCCAGGTTGGCCATCTGTAAGCCTTACCTGCAGGACACTTATCATTAGGTGTCTTCTACTTGGCAAGAGTGGAGTTAACAAGTGTGGGAGTGAGGGGACAAAGGCTGCAGGTGGCAAGTATGAGCAGTAGTTCTTTCTTCCCCAAGACAGGAAAAACCATTTGTTCCTGGAACCTGACACTGCAGGGGGTGGGTTTGCTGTACGTGGTTTTCTTCCTGGGCCATTTACAAGTCTCGCACATGGGGCTGGGGAGGGGGTTGGCAGGGAGCACTGTGTTTGTTGGTGGAGGCCAGATTAGGGTGTCTGGCAAGATGTTTTTGACACCTAGACCATTCAGGTCTTAGTGAAGCCCAACAGGTGGTCGGAGCTGTTGCTTTAGCTGGAAGCGGGGGAAGTCTCCCCGCCCTGCCCTGTTCAGTCTATTGTTAGAATGAGATGGGTCCTACCCAGTCCTTACCCTCTTTCCTGGCCCCAAAATAAACAGCAGCTGTTGTTGGCCCCACCATCTCTGCCAGCTGTCAGTCTGTCAACACCCCCAGGCTCTTGCTTGGCCTTACCCCTTGGGCTTGATGGCATGGGGCATTGGGGCTCTTTGGCTTTGCCCTATGGAAACTGCCTTGCCAGCCAGCTGGTTTGCCCTTGTATGCCCTCTCCCAGGCCTGTTGGCCACCCACTGGCACTATCCCCTCCTGCCCTGGACTGAGGCAAACTCAGGTTCCATATTCTGACACCAGCTTGGCAGCTGACTCTGTCACTTAGCTGGTGACCATAGGCCGGGAGCTTAACCCTTAGCCTCAGTTTCCTTCTCTGCAAAAGCAGCTAATAGTGTCTATATCACAAGGTGTTGTGTGGATTAAGACCGGTGCTGTAGAGGCAGCTAGTGCAGCCGTTGGAGGCAGACTGCCTGATTTGGATCCCAGCTTTCCACTCGGAGTTACATGGCCTGGGGGGAGGTGCAGGGAGGTGCTGAGGCTGTCTGTGCCTCAGTCTTCTTGTCTGTGAGATGTGGATGATAAAAGCTCTGCCAGGCTGGCAGTGAGGATTAAATGAGTTCATACATGTAAAACACTCAAGACAGTGCCAGGCGTGGAGTAAGAGCTCAGCGAACGCAGTGACGCGCCATGCCTTTGTCGGACGAGGCAGCACCTCCCCAGAAGAATCGTTCGCATGTGTGTATCCAAGGGCTGACAGAATTACTGTCCTCCTAAACCGACTTTTGGATCTGTGCTGCTGAGCTAATTTGCTTGGCATTGTTTCAAGCCTGTGATCAGAACTTCCACTTAAGGGGCTAGGGGTGGTGGTGGAACTGGTTATGAAGCAGGATGGAGGCGTGAAAAGGGGGAGTTAGGATTTCTATTCTACTTGGCAGCAGTTCTAATGATGTAATGTAAGAAGGGGAAAGAAGATCATGTCTGTGGCTCAGGACTGCCTTCAGCTGGTGAGCAGCTCCCCTGGGGTTGACCAGTTATCTGTGCCAATGTGCAAGACCCAAGGTGTTCTCTTGTGTGAGTTCTATAGCCTCCCCAGGTGCCAGCAGCCATGAGCCCACTTACGTTCGCCTCTCCCTGGCTCTACTCTGGGAAACTCTCGCTATCTTTGGATTTTCTTTGCTTTTACGCGTCCTCTTGGAAAGATCATACTGGGAGCCCCTATTAGAGCATCCAAACAGAAAAGTCATCATTCTCAGAAAGAAAAATAAAAGCAATTGACCCTAACTGTGTTGGGCCACAGTGCCAGGTACCTACGTGGGCACACCAATCCCTTAGTAAAGAGATCCCTATGTGGAACTGAGCATTTGCACTGTCTCCTAGGAGCCTGGTCCTTTAGGAGAGGTGGCTAGACACGCTGTTTTGCCTCCCTGTCCTTTGTCAATTCCTGTCCAAGGAGAGAGGGCAGTGGTGATTTCATCCCCAACATTTGGGGATGCTCCCTTATGATAGATAGGTGAGGAGTATGAGTCTGTACCCTAGAGAGGAGTGTAGCAAAGTAGTGTAGAGCAGGGGCTCCAGAACAGACTGCCTCAGCTCAAATTTTAGCTCTACCATTTATTGCTGTGTGGCCTTGAACAAGTCACTTAACCTCTCTGTGCTCTGATTTCCTTTTCTGTAAAATGGGGATAATAACAGTACCGTCCTGAGGATTGCTGGGAGGATTACATGAGTAACAATGAAAGCACTGCTTACAGTGCCTGGTGCTGAGTTAGCACTATATAAGTGCTGTTATCTGAGCCCTCACAGCAGCAGGGTCTGCTTCCCATCAGCTCAGAGCCTCTGGGGCCTGACAGATATATATTTAGACCCCTTAAGAGGGCTGCATGGTGTTTGTGACAGAGATCTCTTGGATGGAGCCTCTGGAGTGTTTTAGAGGAAGGGCGAGTGTAAAGATTTGGACCAACAGGTGATTGAATGACTTCATTTTCCAGCTGAGTGTCTGTGAGCCACTCACTTAACCCTCTCAGCTCAGTTTTCTCAGTTAACCATGCCCATGACTTCCTTGTAGGGAGGCTGTGAGAACCAGAGAGAGCGTGAAGCATCCAGCAGTCACTCCCCTTCACGGTGGTCATTCAAACAGCAGCAAGGCTTGACAAGTGGATCAGGAGGGCGATCAGTGGACTCAGACCTTGAATGACCCTCTTTTCCACATCTGTCCTCTCAGGAGCAGCTCTTGGGTGTTTATTGCAGCAAGGCTACAGGTGCAGAGGGTGACAGTGTCTTCTGCTGGGACTGGCAGCATCCCAGTTTAACAAGCTCCTCATGTACATTACCAACATCTGCTCTGAGGGACCCTGCTAGGGAACGTCTCCTGCCTGTTTCACAGATAAGGAGAGGCTCAAGAGGCCTGCGACTTCTGGAAGTGTGGTGGGCACTGCTGACGTCCCCTAGGCTCACCTGAGTTTCCTGCAGCACTGCAGCTGTGGTATCCGGCATGCTAAGCTCCCCACCTCGAGCTTTCACACTGTCACCCTCTCCCCACCTCCCCTCTGTGTGAGCTCTCTCCAGCCCCATGCACCAGGAAAGCTGGCTCTGCCCAGGCAGGTGCACCTGAGAAAGGCCAGGAGAAGAGGTGGGGTGAATTTTCATCCCAGGGCTGTCCTCAAGCAGTGGGGGATGGGAGTTAGTGGCCTGCACCCAAGGCCTTGTCTTAGGGTCTGCTTTGGGAGGAACCCAACTAAGATAGCAAACTTCTGCCAGCAAGCAGTGGAGATGGGACTAAAAACCTCTGTCTGTGGCCCCCTGGTCCCACGCCATACTGTCTTTCTGGAGGTTTCTGGGTTTCTCATTATAGAGGAGTCAGAAAAGAACCTTGTTTGGTGCAGGTCTTTTTGTTATTGAGAGAGGAATTGCTGGAGTGAGTGAGAGTGTACATGGCTGAAGAATACTTGATAAATACAACAGCTTCTAGGAGCTCATCAGGAAAGGGAAGGGCTCGGTTGATGTAAACATGGCCAAGAGAAGCTGGGCTGTGGAAATATGGGAATCTGACCTTATATAGACTTGCCCCAGAAAAGAAATCAACAAACAAGGTACTTAGGGATAATAGAAATCTGTCTTCATCCATCAGGTCAGTCTGGGAGGAGCAGTGTAAGTGTCTGAGGAAACAGAGGTCAGGGGCTGTTGGCCTCTGTGCCCACGTGCAAGGTGACAGATGTGAACAAGATACTCCGCTGGTTTGTTGTAAAATCCCTGCCTAGAAAATCTAGCTAGTTCAAGACATTATGAACATTAAAGCTTCTTGTGACAATGTTTGAAATTGTGGAGAGACTGGGTTTCCTTAGAGATTGTGTAGTGGATTGAATTATGTCCGCCCCAAACTCTCTGAAGCTCAGATTGCGTCCCCCAAGTTTTATGTATTAGAAACAGCCCCCACTGTGACTGTTAAGAGGATGGGAAATCCTATTCTGGTAATTAAAGGGTGGAGCTTTGAAGAGGTGATTGGATTGTAGGACCATATAGCAGAGAATGGATTAAAAATGGTGGTCAGGGGCATGGTTCTGAGGGCTTTAAAAGAAGAGGAAAGTCTGTCTGTCTCTCTCTCTCTGCTCTCTCTGTGTCCACCATCTTGCAATGTGAGAACCCTGGGTCACTGTCACCACCACCAGATAGACTTTGGACTTCCCAGTCTCAGAAACTGTAAACAATGAATTTTGTTTTCTTTATAAATCACCCAGTTGCAGGTATTTTGTTATAAGCAACATAAACAGATTAATATAGATAGTGAAAGCATCTTTAAAAAAATAAAGAGAGAAAAGAAAGAGGTGTGTGTGTGTGTGTGTACATGTCTGTGTGTGTGGTTGAGTGTGGGGTGTGGGATGTGTGTGTGTGTGCACGTGTGTGTTGTAGTAAAAGCTGTTGGGCATATTCCTGGGGACATCCTTTATCTATGAGAGCCCCTCATGGTCAGGCTAGGGGGTCCAAGGATACTTAGTTTGGGTATGAAAGGGTCTCATAGATCTCACATGTACTTACCATAGCTACCTTTGATGTTTTCCCCCAGTGCCTCTTCTGTGCCAGGCAGGTTCACATAGACCCCAGTTCATTCTCGTGAAAGAAAAATTGTGTTCCTCCCCTTTGATAGGAATCAGAAAGGTTGAGTCCCTCACTCAAGATGTCACAGCTAGTAAGTGGCAGAACTGGGATCTGACCAGCCTTAGCTCCCACCCCTCCCTGCCTCGTCGCCGTGTGGAGGGTGAGCTGGCAGGTGAGATTCTGCCGTGCCTTTGCCCGTGCTGAAAGGGACTTCCCCTCCACCCAGGGCACTTGCTCTAGAAACATGACCTTCGGTTTCTGTGGAGGCCCAGGAGGAGGAAATGTGGGGAGCAGTAGGGCTCTTAGGCAGGCTGCATGAACTAGCGTGGTGTAGGTGTGTGGGGGGGACCTGATTCAGGGAAAAGTTGCTGTGACCCAGAGGAAGGTGGAAAAGGGGGAGAGAAAGGGGAGGAAAAGCACAGGGAGAATTAGGGAGGGGTGGTGGGAGGGCTCGAGCCTCAAGGAGAGGATCCTGTAGACAGTTCTATTGGGTAAGGAAGTGTATGCCTAGTTGTCATGCCCTAGAGCAAAGGTCAGCCTCCCTCTGGGCTGCTTACGTGGTCTGATTTCTCCACCTGGTGTGTGGGGATGGGGAACTGCAGGCCCGTCAGTGTTATCTGCTAGGCCATTGCACCTCGAATAAGGCAGTGTGGATTCCTTCCCAGTGTGGATTCCTGGAAGAAATAGAGGGTGGACATTTCGTCAGCGTGAGCTCTTGGCAGACAGAGGCAGTGGGGCCACCGGGGTTGCCTGGCTGTGCTCGCCCACGAGAGCTCACGTCAGAGCAGTGGGAAATCTCAGGGAAGCTGCAACCCCAACTGTGGACTCTGTGTGGGGCATTTGGGATTTACTTCTGGCCTTATACCCTTTGGTTCCCAGAGCTGCTGGGAGAGGGCCTCCTGCTACCCAGCCAGCTCGGTGACTCCAAGCAACTCCTTCAAAGCAGACAGTTCCTGCCACTGTCTGCAAGAACCTTAAAGGATCACTTCGGCCCTACCTATGTGCCCCCAACATCAGCCAATGTGAACTCTGCAAAGAAGGTGGACTCAATCGAGGCAGTCTGAGCAGGACAAATTTACGAAAGACATCCTGTAATAAGTTCCCAGCCCGAATTCTGTTAATATAAGTGCTAACCAAATATGATGTTAATCCTTGTGTATTGGTGTGGTTCTTTACTGAGTTGGATTTGGGTGTGATGGTATAGTGCAGTTGTTACAGGTGCCAGGGCTTCTGGAGCCAGAGTCCCCCACCAGCTGTGGGACTTTGAGAAAATGACTTAATCTCCCTGAGCCTTAGTTTCCTCATCTGTAAAATGGGAATAATAAAGTAGCACAAACTCAGTGACCAGCAGAGAGGCAATGTTAATGGTAAAAACACAGGAGACAGTGGGCCCTTGGCATCCTCACTGGGCTCCCTGTGTGACGGCAGCAGATAGCCCACGTTGATGCTGTTAGCCCCCCTTCTCTTTTTGGAACAGCTTTACTGAGATTTAATTCCCATACTGTACAATTGACCCATTTAAAGTGTACAATTCAGTGGTTTTTAGTATATTCAGCATTGAGCAGCCACCACCACTATCAATGTCAGAACATTTTCATTACCCCAAAGAAACCCTGTACCTTTTAGCCACCTTCTTCATGCCCCACCCCCACCCCTTATTTGTCCCCAGCCCTAGGCAACCTCTAATCTACTTTCCATCTCTATGCATTGGCCCATTCTGGACATTTCATGCAAATGGAGTCATACACTCTGTGTTCTTTTGTGATTGGCTTCTTTCACTAGTGTAACGGTTTCACCTATCATCAGCCCTTTTGTTGGCTTGCAGGGTGAGCGTGATTTGTTCCCTGTGGTGGACCTGAGCACAGACGCTCACTGTGGCTCTGGCAGGGCTGGCCTGTGCTCCTGAGTGCAGGTTCCCCGGAGCACGTCCTCTCCCTACCACAGCACCCTGAAGCTGGCCAAGGCCTGGGTCTTTCAGGAAATGTTGAGCTCGCCTGCAGTTTATTCCCATTACTTCCTCTGGCCTGGTCAAAGACTGGGGGAGGGGTGGAAACTGTGCAAAGCCTTCACTGATCTGTCCCCCAGAGACTCTCCTTCCGGGAGGGGGTGGAGATAGAGGCAAAAAAGCATCTTTATTTGTTTTTAATGTTAACTAACTCCCCACCCCCTTACCAAGTTCTGGTGAAAGTTGCTGGGTTCCTGGTCAGGCTCTATTCCCTCAAGACACAGGGTCATGGGACTCCTCTCTTGGGGGCAGCTGACGTGGAAGTCACCAAGTGCTTTGGAGTTCTCCGTGTGTGGAGTCAGGCTGCATTTGTTTTTCCTCTAGCTAGAGCTGGGCCAGTGCAAAACTGATGAATCCATTAGGAGGTATTCAGCTGCAAGTAACAAAATCCCAGCTGAAACTATCTTGAACCATATGGAAGTGTATCGTCTCACTTTCAAGACAGTTCAGAGGTAAGATAGTAAGGAGTTATAATGTCAGAAAACTATTCCTCTATTTATGAATATTTAAATTGTTTCCAACTTTTTTTTTCCATTGCAAAATGCTGCGCCGAATGTCTATATATAATCTTTGGGATTATATACAATCTTGGGCTACTATTTTTGTAGGATAAATTATTGAAGTGGCATTGATGGATAAGAGAGTTTAGAATTTATGTCATGTAGGTCAGCTCACATTTTATTTGTTCTCCTGGACCATCTGTATCTAAAACCATAAAATGAGAAGTGATGTTTACAGTGCAGACCCTGTGGATCCCTGATGTCTGTGGGATCAATTCAGGAACATTATATTATTTTGCATTTTTTTCCCTATTTGTGACTGGCTAAAATAATCTTTAAGTCAAAAGATGCAACACAAACAGCCTCCTGATCAACCACCAGATATTTGGGGCTGGCCCGTGGCTCACTCGGGAGAGTGTGGTGCTGATAACACCAAGGCCATGGGTTCGGATCCCATATAGGGATGGCCGGTTAGCTCACTGGGTGAGCGTGGTGCTGACAACACCAAGTCAAGGGTTAAGATCCCCTTACCGGTCATCTTTTGGGGAAAAAAAAAAAAAAAAAGAGAACCACCAGATATTTGGGGCTGGCCCGTGGCTCACTCGGGAGAGTGTGGTGCTGATAACACCAAGGCCATGGGTTCGGATCCCATATAGGGATGGCCGGTTAGCTCACTGGGTGAGCGTGGTGCTGACAACACCAAGTCAAGGGTTAAGATCCCCTTACCGGTCATCTTTTGGGGAAAAAAAAAAAAAAAAAGAGAACCACCAGATATTTGGGGCTGGCCCGTGGCTCACTCGGGAGAGTGTGGTGCTGATAACACCAAGGCCATGGGTTCGGATCCCATATAGGGATGGCCGGTTAGCTCACTGGGTGAGCGTGGTGCTGACAACACCAAGTCAAGGGTTAAGATCCCCTTACCGGTCATCTTTTGGGGAAAAAAAAAAAAAAAAAAAAAAGACAACCACCAGATATTTGGAATATTCTATACCTCCCCCTTGGTTTTTTTGGTGGCTGGCCATATTGGGGATCCAAATCCTTTGACCTTGGTGCTACAACACTGTGCTCTAATCAACTGAGCCAACTGGCCAGCCAGGGATATGCTACACCCTTGAATGCCCTAGTAAGAAGTTTTGTGCAAGATATTATATTAGAAAGCACAGGATGAAAAGTCTAATAATACCAAGAATTGGTGAGAATACGGGGAAGTGGGAACATGCATACACTGCTGTAGAAGTTTACATGGTCCAAACAGTTTGGAAACAATTTGGCAATATCTAGTAATTTGAAAGTGTGCTTATTCTGTGACCTAGAGGTTCCACTTATAACTGTAGGGTCTAGAGAAACTCTCCCAAATGCACACGAGAAGACATGTGCGAGGATTTTTATTGCTCTGCATTCATAAGAATGAGAAATTGGTGTATCAGTCAAAATGGCATGGGTTAGGCTATGGAATAAACAGCCCCCAAATTTTATTTGTGGCTCATGCTTCTTGCCTGTTGGAGTCAATAAGAGCCTCTGCTCACTG
Source organism: Galeopterus variegatus (assembly GCF_000696425.1). Lineage (NCBI taxonomy): Eukaryota > Metazoa > Chordata > Mammalia > Dermoptera > Cynocephalidae > Galeopterus > Galeopterus variegatus. Next base: position 318,737 of record NW_007726803.1, read on the forward strand.
TGGGCACTCAGGGACTGAGGCTGGCAAAGACTCCAGAGTGCCCTCATGGCCCCTGGGGCAGGGGAAGAGGGTGCAGCAGTGTCTGGAAATGGCAATTAAATGCTTCTGTCCATCGAATATTATTCAGCCACAGAAAGGAATGAAATGCTGATTGCTGCTACAACATGGGTGAACTTTGAAAGCATTATGCTAAGTGAAAGAAGCCAGACACAAAAGGCACATAAAATATGATTCCATTTATACGAAATGCCCAAAAGAGGTAAAGCCATAGAAACAGAAAGTAGATGAGTGGCTTCCAGGGGCTGGAGGTGGGAAGATGGGGAATAACTGAGAACTGGTATGAGGTTTCTTTTTGAACTGATGAAAATGTTCTGGAATTAGTGGTGATGTAGTAGTTTCATAACTCTGTTAGTGTACTCAAAAACACCCTTAAACTTTAAAATGGTGATGACTTTAAGCTATACTACAAAGCTATAATAACCAAAACAGTATGGTACTGGCATAAAAACAGACACATTGATCAATGGAATAGAATAGAGAATCCAGAAATCAACCCACACACTTACTGCCATTTGATCTTTGACAAAGGCACCAAGCCTATCCACTGGGGATGGGACTGCTTCTTCAGCAAATGGTGCTGGGATAACTGGATATCCATATGTAGGAGAATGAAACTAGACCCACACCTCTCACCATATACTAAAATCAACTCAAAATGGATTAAGGATTTAAATATACACCCTGAAACAATAAAACTTCT